>NC_062281.1:197507157-197708286 GCF_902655055.1 Lutra lutra
TCCCAGGTGGGGCCAGGCCGCAGGGCCAGAGTGGAGCCGCTGTGAGCCCCAGGGTGAGAGGGGCACAGGGCAGGACCGGGAAGGAGGCAGGCAGGGTTTGCCAGGAGTGACCAGCAGGGTCAAGGCCGAGCAGAGGGGATGGGAGAGAAATGTGGGATTCTGAGGTTGGGGGCTCTAGGACAGCCCCAGGCTCAGGCCCCTGGGAAAAGGAAGGGGGAGCAGTGGGTGAAGGAGCAGACCATGACCTCTATTTGAGAAGAGCCAAGTGTGAGGGGCCTGCAGGGCCCCCAGGTGGTTAGACATGAGGGACAGGGTGGGTGTGGGGGTCGGGAAGGAATCTGTTGCTGCCACAGAGACAGGTACCACCAGCCCCTTGACTGTACTGAGGTGGCTCAGGGAGAGACCAGGGAGGGAGGGACCATGTGGGTGTGAGGCCACCCTGGGGCCAGGCAACTGGGACCGGGGACCTAGGGTTGAGAATGGGACCTGCCTGTGAGCACTGCCCAGCAGAGCCCTGGTAGGGCCTGTGCCCACTGGGTTCAGGGACATGAATGCAGTTGGCCAGGGGGATTGGGTGGAGCAACGTTGGGGCGGGGAGGGGGGTCTGCAGCTCAGACCTGGAGACTTCTGACTACTGTGACTCTGGCCCCTCATGTCTTGTGGCTTTCTGGGCTCACCTGATCTGGCCGCCACACCTGTAGTTCCCGCATGCAGTAGCCCTGGGCTTGGTACTCTGCCAAGTTGAAAATACGCACACGGCCATATTCTTGGCTGCCCTGCAGCTCGGGCCAGTACCGGAAGCATTTGTTCTGTGGGGGGGTGCATTACATCAGCTGTGCTGCAGGACCGCCAGCACCCGTGCCTGGTGCCCCGGTGCTGCACATGCACACACAGAGGCTTTCCAGAGTCCCCCTCACAACACACATGCCCACATACTCCCCCCAGCATCCCAAAGGCTGAAGGAGAAGCGAGGCTGGGCCAGCCACCAGCACAGGTCCACATGAGCACATGGTGGGGAGGGGGCTGTCAAGCCCGAGCTCCTATCCGGCCTCGCTCCACCTCCCTCGTGGCCATGACAATGACCCACGTGTTCTCCTGGTGCACCATTGCCCAGAAGGCAGCCACTGTGCTTTGCAGACAGCCCTGGGTGGCGATGTACACCTTGCCCGGTCCGTGACCTGGCTTCTCCGGATCGCTCTGTAAGGGTGGGTGTGCCCACAGTTTCCAGGATTTAAAGTGCCAGAGGACAGTGCACGTTTATGCAAACGACGTGCAAAGCAGCACCAACTGGCTCACACGTGGCCCCTCCTGCCCTAGGCTAGGGGGAGCCGGGGACCAGGATTTAGTCCAGCCCACTCTGAGGACACACTGGAAACCGACACAGCCCCTCTCTCCCAACACCGTCTAGTGTCCTGCCTGGGTCCACGGATCATGGGCACCTGGATCTTCTTGGGCCTGCCATTGGGAGCGCCAGGTTCGTAAGAGGGGGAGAGAGTGACCGGTGTGTGGCCGGACACAGCTCAAGTTGTCCTATCGGAGCCAGGCTAGGCCATGCGTGCAGCTGGCCTCTCGCACACCCACCCTGATGTAGTTGGCGTTGATGTAGTCGGCTCCAGGCACGGTGTCGTCCACATCACGCAGAGTGACACGGGTGGTATCAACTGGGAAGGGAAAGCTGCTGCTCAGGTCTCCAGGGGAGATGGAGGGAAGAAGGGACCTCACCCACCTCTTTGCCTGTGGACCCCGGGGTGAGCAAGATGAGGGAGGAAGGGGCCCTGAATGCGAAAAGGAAAAGTCACACCAGTGGAGGGGCACAACCCCCTGCCTCCACCTCCCTGGGGCCCCTGCTTGCCAGATGGGCCCCACACGGGACAGAGCCCTGGCTCCCCAGCACGGCCCCCTGCCTGGCCCTCACAGGGAAGGATGTTCTTGTAGCGATTCTTGGGCTTGTTCTCCAGCCGCTGCCCCTCCTCCCGGGGGTACAGGAGCCAACATTCCTGCTGCTGCAGCATCTGGTTGGGGGAGGTGGCACGGAAGCGTTGGCCTGTTGTCCCACCCTTCCCCAGAGCCTTTGGGGACCATCCTTCCTCCCCTAAGCCTCACCCCTCTGCTGGCCCTTGCCCAAGCCCCAAAGGATGGGAGTCTATGGCGTGGGGGGCGGGCACCTCAAATTCTTCCCAGAAGCCCTGCTTGGCCTTCCCGCGGGCACCAGTGGGCCCGCTGAGCCCTCGCACTCGGCTCTCAATGCTCGCGGCGTTGATCCTCGCTGCTTTGAGGGGCTGGCCGGGAGAGCGCTGCGTCCACACTTAGCAGGGTCTGGCAGACCCGAGGGGCAGACCCCACAGTTTCCCTGAGGCCACCCTGCCCCAGCACTGCCTAGCGCCCTCTTCCCTGGTCCTGTTGTCCCTTGGGCTGTCCCCAACCCCAGGGACAAAGTTCACTCTGGATCCCGAGGGTCACGTGCCTCCGGGCGTCCCTGCTTGAGCTGCATCACGGTCCCCGACTTCTCCAGCATCGGGTTCTTCCTGTAGCGCTCCACCAGGTCAGCGAGGGAGTCGAACTCTTCCCTCCTCCCACGTCGTACTTCCCATCTGGCTGTGGGGACCGCAGTGTGGGGCCTGGCCACTGCCCACCCCTCCCCCAGCCACACCCTGTCCCTGCTGCCACGCCTCACCTGGAAGTGGATCGTGATGTGTGTGACCTGCGGCTGGAGGTCGGCCCTCTCAGGCCTCGGTGTGAGCACGGACAGCACGAAGCCCCCAGGCTTGCTCTGACTTTCCCGCACCAGGAAGGTGCCCAGACGTCCTTTTTCCATCAGCAGCGGCTCGGCCTCCTTGCCAGACAGGTGTCCATGGTACCACCTGGCCCAGGGTGGTGGGGGTTGTGGGGGAGCCCTGGTGAGACTGGGGGCTGTGGCCGGGCTAGGTGAGGGGACACAGATCCACATGCAGCCAGAAGCCTCCAAGACAAGACACAGACACAGACACAGACACAGACACAGACACAGACACAGACACAGAGGGAGACAGACGGACCCACCCAGATCTCAAGGGCCCAGGCCATACCCTCACTCAGGCCAGCCTCAGCGAGCCCTGCCCAGCTCTCTGACTCTCCCCCTACCCAGGAGCAGGCAGGCCAGAGGCAAGCCAGGTGAGCCCGGCAGGGCCGAGGGTGGCCACCAGGTGGCAGTCTGGTCCCCAGCAAGGAGGGACAGGGCCACCTCAGACCAGCTCCATGACCCCACTCTGGCAGATGCGGCTTCTTCAGGTCTCAGCAGTGCACTAGGAAGGGTGAGGCTGGAGGGCACTGCTCGTCGGAGTCACCAGGCAGGAGGGCGGGCATCACACTGGCTGCAGGGCTCCAGCGGCACAATTTCACCCCTGTGGCCAGTGCCGCAGACCTAGAGGACCTAGAAGAACCTAGAGGAAGTGCCCCGGACCTAGAGACCCTGGGGAGGGGGGCCTGCAGGACGCTCCCTCAGCTTGGCCGCAGCTGTGCCCAAGCCTGACCCTGGCCACGGAGGGCAAAGGAAACCCGGAGGCCATGCCCTACAGACACAGACACTCACATGCCCACTCGCATGGACAGTCGCACACGTGGAGCTGCCGCTCACCGATCAGAGACAGGGTCCTGGTAGCCCAGTGGCTGCCGGAGCTCTACGGGGGCCCCGCTGCGCTCACGGAGCAGCCCCCCACGCTGGCCTGTGTAGTGGTGCACCACCTCGCCCAGCGTGGCGAACTTCTCCCCTCCGTAGAGATCGTAGTAGTCGCCCGTGTTCTGGACATTGATGTAGGCTACCTCATTGTGGCGCCTACTGCCGTGGGGGGGCAGGTGCACTAGTCACTGCCGTGGGGGGGGCAGGTGCACTAGTCACTGCCGTGGGGGGGGCAGGTGCACTAGTCACTGCCGTGGGGGGGGCAGGTGCACTAGTCACTGTTGTGGGGGGGGCAGGTGCACTAGTCACTGCCGTGGGGGGGGGCAGGTGCACTAGTCACTGTTGTGGGGGGGCAGGTGCACTAGTTATTGCCGTGGGGGGGCAGGTGCACTAGTCACTGCCGTGGGGGGGGCAGGTGCACTAATCACTGCCCTGTGTAGGGGTGCTGCTCCCACCAATCCCTTCTTCCCATCACCACCCGCAGCTTCCAGAACAGTCCCTGAGCTTTCCTGTGCTGATGTCTCTGCCTCTGCTGCTCCCCTACCAGGAACAGCCAGGGCCAGGCCCTTCCCCATCCAGCCAGTGTGGGAGTCCCTCCCGGGGTGGCAGGCATCCCACCTGCTCCCCAGCGAAGTCAGGACTGGGCTCGCAGCCCAAGGCCTGCTCTCCCTTGGCCTGGAGGCAGACGCCGGAGCAGCCCTCTGCCATGGGCTCTGCCTCACCCCAGGCGGCCTGCCTGGGGGCTCCTGATGACCAGGCCTCACGGCCCGGGAAGCTACCAGGAAAGCCCCAGGGAAGGACGGCAGTCCCTGCAGCGTGAGAGCTAACGTCAGTCACACCTGCTGCCTCAGGTGTGGCAGAGAGACTGGAAAGATCTAGAGACCTATGGGAAGCCCCATCCCCAGATGGCCTCTCCTCACCGACCGACGCCGACCCGTCCAGGGCCCACACCGGTCCGGCTGCTGGGGCCCCTCCCCGTTCCTCCTCCCCACACAAGGGCCTTTCAGGGCTTCCGGCCTGACCCCTGGTGGGCAGCATCCCCAGGAGATGGGGTCGTAAGGACAGCCATAGAGGCCCCCCCCACCCCGTCCACAACAGCAGACCCCTCAGAGGGTGGGAGGGAGGTCCTGCTCACTCCTTACCTCTCTGAGCCCTTCCCAAGCCCTTCTAAGTGATCCCCTCCTGTCCAGAAGCCACCTGGTCTGGAAGGCCAGATTTCCACCCACCCTTGCCAAGCTGTTGGCTCCCCACCCCACACAAAACACAGATTCTTGGGTGTCTCGTCCTGAGCGGGTGCCCTCACTTCCAGGGAAATGCCCAGCATCCTTCTGGGAGGACAGGGAAGACTGATCCTCTGTCCCCCCACTGAGGGCGGAGCCTCAGACCCGAACACACGTGGCTACCGCTCCCAGCACCGTCACCCACCTGCCGGACAGTGTGAAGCCCCGGGGGAGCTCTTGCTGGGTCTCACCAGGAAGCTCCTGTGCTGGTCCCCGGACAGGAGCAGCTTCTCTGCCTCAACTGCACTGATGTTAGGGTGAAACCATGTGGAACGAGCACCACAAGTGGCCACGCTGCAGAGCTGGGATGACAACTGAGTGCCCTCTGGGCTCCCAAAGTCCTGGCCCACACGCACCCTGCCCCATGGGGCCTGTCGTGGGCCAGTGCTTATAGCCTGCCATGGGCAATGGCCACCGGCTGGCTCTGAGGGCTGTGGGCAAGGAGTGGGGCCACGGGGTCCCAGGGACAAAGATGAGCAGAAACATCCCTGCGGCTGGTGAGGGGGTGGGGGTGAGTGGGACAGATGCCACCCAGCACCCCCCACACAGCCACCATTAGGAACCTCGGCTCGAAGTCTGTGCCTGGTGCCTCTGGCCCTGCCAGGGCATCACAGCTTGGCCAAAGGTACTCAGGGCGCCCCTGTGTCACCCAGGGCCTCCTTCCTGCCCTCAGGGCCCTGGCAGCAGACCCTGTCAGTTCCACCCCTCCTGGTGTGGTGTTGGCCACCGCCTGCCCTCTCGGGGCACGTGCTGCAAGCCCAGGGACGCCCCCAACCCCGGCGTTCGTCACTTAGCCCTCCCAGAACAAGAGCGCCGTCCGCAGGCTCGGTCTGCCATCCGCCCCGACCAGTCTCCCCGCCCCGGGTCCACCCTGTGGGAGCTGCTGTCCGCCCCTGACGCACACTCCCACAGCTGGGAGACCCTCCCTCCTCCTTCATCCCCTCTCCGGCTTTATTTGTCTTCACAGTGTCTGTCGCCTCCTTGGCGTGTAGGAAGCGTCACCGGCTTAGTGTCCGTCGCCCACCGGAGGGTTTCAGCTCCGACGGGCAGAAACTGTTCCGAGTGGTCCAGTGTCCCGGGGACAAAAGCAGTGCCTGGGTATTAACGAATGTACCTGAATTAAGCCGTGAATGAACAAGGGGGGCACCTGGGCGGCTCAGTTGGTTAAGCCTCCGACTCTGGGTTTCGGCTCAGGTCATGATCTCAGGTTTGTGGGATCGAGCCCCATGTTGGGCTGTGTGCTCAGCGTAGAGTCAGCTTGGGATTCTCTCCCTCCCGCTGCCCATCCCCCACCTTGTGCTCATGCTCTCGAAAACAGATAAAATCTTAAAAAGAAGAAGTGGGGCGCCTGGGTGGCTCAATCATTAAATGTCTGACTTTGGCTCAGGTTACGATTCCAGGGTCCCGCGGGATCGAGCCCCACATTGGGCTCCCTGCTCAGTGGGAAGCCGGCTTCTCCCTTCTCCCTCTCCCCCTGTTTGTGTTCCCTCTTGCTGTGTCTCTCTCTGTCACATAAATAAATAAAATCTTTAGAAGAAGTAGTAATAGTAGTAGCAGTAGTAGTAGTGGTGGTGGTGAATGACTAAGTAAATGGCTGGGGGTGCACAGGTGGATGGATGGGGCACCCCTGAGAGGACGGCCGGGAGCTGCACACAGGCTGAGTCCTATGGCTGAAGGACCGAAGAGGCGGGCTGCTAAGAGGGACGGCAGCCCTGCGTCTGCCCCCAGCCCTGCCTGCCTGGGCTGGTCCTCCGTCACAGCCTCCCCCGTGAAGTGGGGGACAGCCCCAGGATCCCAGAGGGACTGGCCTGGACGGCCCACACTCAGGGCTGTGCCTGAGCCGGAGTCCAAGATCCTTACTACCTCCTTCTGGACCCCAGCAACTTTCGTTCCCCTATTAGGGCAGGAATTTCTGGCCCAGGTTTAAATTGGATCCAAGAGACAGGAGCAAGGGTGATCCTGCCCCACAGAGAACTTTCTAGAGTGGAAATCAGATCCGTGTCTAGCGCCAGCCAGGACGCTCTCCAGGTCCTTCTCCTCCTTCAGCCCTCTCTGTGCCCCAGGCCTTCGGTGCCTGTCCTTTGTCCCCCGAGGAGGCATCCGTGCCCACAGGCTATACCCGTGTGTCCAACACAGCAGCCCAGAGCATGCGTGACGTGGGAATGTAAATGAATTAAAATTCTACAAAATCAGAGCCCAGTTCCTGGGTCACACTGCCATACTCTACTGCCAGAGCCACCTGTGGCTGGCAGCCTGCTGACGGGACAGGGAGGAAACATTCCCATCACCACGGAAAGTTCTGGCCTGTGCCGGCCTGCACTGCGTATCCTTGCCTGAATCCCCACAGGTCTGTTTCTCTCCTCCCTCCAGCCCCGCAGAGACCTCTAGTCTCAGGGTGCTCACCTGTCTTCGGGGCCTGTGGCCAGGCCTCGGTCCTCAGCAGCATCTGACTGACCCAGGGCCATGCCCCCACTCCGCTGTTCCCCAGAATTCCACGCTCACCTGGCACCCTGCTTCACCTGGCCAGGGTCCTCTGCCGGGGCCTCCTGTTTTTGACCTCTCAGCGCCAGAGCTGCTCACCTGTGCTGGCGTGTGTCTACTACACGTCCACGGGCCTCCTACGCCTCTAGCCTCACCTGGGATCTGAGCTTCACACTCACAGATACTTCTCTTCTTGGCCCCTCCATTAGGGAAGGTAACAACATTTCTGTCCTAACATTTGCAAAGTGTAAAACTCCTGGCCATGCTCGGAAAGCCCTGCTCTTCTCCCCAGTCCCCACTGCTCACACGTGGCTGCAGTCAGGAGCTTGCAGCCCCTCGGCGCTCTCTTTTCCAGCAACCTCGTGGCCTCCCTTCCAAATGTACCCAGAACCCAGCCCTTTTGCTGGGCATGGCTCACCCTGCCCGCGTTTCCCTGAAGCCCACTGCGGCCCCCGCCTTGTGAACGAACAGCCCAGAGACACGTACACGCTTCTGTGTTTGTCGCCCTGTGTCTTCACTGAAGCCAGGCTCAGCTCTGACCTTGATGGCTCCCCAGGGTCCAAGGGTTAGTTCAGAGAAGTCTGGAAGCTCAGACAGCCTGCCCCAGGGCCACCCAGCCTGAGCAACATGCCTGCACACACTTTCCTCCCGGGGAATCGGGTGACCGCCCTCCAGGACCTTCCTAGGCATGTTCTGAGCCTAGTGTCTGAGCTCTCTCCCGCGCTGGCTTGTTGGGGAGCCAGACCCGGGGGCAACTTTTGGTCGAACAGCCCAGCGGGTAAGGCTGCCCGGGAAGGCCTCCTAGAGCAGGGGATGCCGCAGGGTGACCTCCAGAGCCAGCCACAGGAGAATAGGCGGGGCCACCAGGAAAAGGGCGATGGCTTCATGCTGTCCTTGGACCAACGACAGGACCGTGTGGGGCGGGGGGAGTGGAACCAGGACCCTTCCAACCCCCTCCACCACAGGCCCCCTACTCTGCTGCAGCACGTCCTCCACCCAGGGGCCCTCCCCCGCCCAGCCCCAGTAGCCGCAGATTCCCGCTCGAGATGGGCAATGCCCAGAGCACTGGGCAGCGGTAGAGGGTGGAGGCCCAGAACCAGAGCCACAGAGAAGGGTGAAGGCACCTGGCTGTCCTTTCAGGGACTCTCAGTCGTACTTCCTGTCCCCCTCTCCTCCCCACAAACTGCCACTGGGTCTATCAGGTGGAAATCTCCACGGGTGGGGCCCCCGTGAGGCTGCCGCCACTCGCACCACTGCCCTCCTGACTCCCAGACTGACGCAGGGCCTCACATCCCCCAGCCAGGCCTGACGTGAAGCTGAGTGCCCGGCAGACCAGTGAGGCTTGCTGCCCCTGGCCGAGGGGGTGGGAGGAGATAGGGAGGCTATAGGTCCTCATCTCCGATCCCCGACCCCCTCTGTGCCAGGGCCCAGCGTCACCTCTGTGCCAGAGAGCTCCCGGCTCTGTGCTGGGTCCGAGACTCAGCTCAGCTTTGGCGACCTGGTCTTGCAGAAGGAAGGAAGGCAGGTAGGGTGAACGGGGCATACTGGGTTCCCGGCAGGGCTCGAGGCCTGGGCCCTTCAAGGCCCAACTAAACCCGGGCCGTGTTCAGGAGCCCAGGAACAGCCCAGGCTACCTAACCAAACCAGCCTGAACCTGTACTGGCCACTGGCTGGCCTAGCTCCCTGTGTGGCCTTGCCCCAACCCTGGGACCGTGGGAGACATAGGAATGGCCTGTCACCGCCTACACCGGTGATACTGGGGCTGGACACTCCTGCAGGGCAGACACTGTCGTGATGAGGAATCCGCAGTCCAGTGGGGAAGGGTTCCAGGCCTGAGGACCCCGGAGCGCAGACAGTGTCCTTCTCCATCTCCCTGCCCCCAGGCCGCAGGCCCTGACCCTTCTGGTACAAGAGGAAACCAAACCAAGCTCCACCCTGTCTATACAGAACCAATTTAAGCAGAGATATACCTTCCTCTCCGACCTTAGAATGGCGGGTGAGCCCAAGGGGGCTCTGCATGCCCACCACCCCACCATGGGGCCCAGCCCCCTCCCAGGCATCAGTATCAGGCGTCTGCATCTGGCCCTGCCCCACAGTGCTGGAGGCCCCTGGGTGAGCAGTGCCGATGGACATGCCCATTGACCCACCAACCACAGGGCCACAGGAAGGGGACATGAGGTGGGGGTGGACATGGGGGACAGACCTCACTGTCCAGACCTCAGAGGGATGTGGGCCAGAGCAGTGACAGTCCAGATGGTCAGCACAGGGTGAGGCAGAGAGGGGTCGGCAAGAGCGGTCAGAGCCCCACCCGGGGCTTTCCCAGGCTGGAGCACGGTCACATGCACAGGAAAGGGCCTTCTCTGAGCACCAGAACTTGCCTGGGGGAAAATTAAGAGTGATGCTGAAGGGAGTCTGAAGGTCATTCCAACCAGACCTCAAAACCCGCTCCTCCCTGAATTTGGGCTATTATCACAGACAAGTTCCTGAGATCCAACTGATTTCCACTATTTCTGAGCTAAGAAGGCCCATGACCTTGACGGAGGCCACTGTGCCTAGTTGCTTCCTCACGACATTCTTCCTAGGGATCCTGGGACCCTCATCACCGAGGTGCTGCTGGTGGGATATGGGGGGAGGCAGGGGTCTCTGCCTGGGGCTAAGGAACTTGCCCCTTAGGTCCAGAGACACCCTGGGGACCCTGAAAATCAGACCTTGTCCAGCCCCTCGCCTATCTAGGAAGTCGCTCAGGGTCATAGCATGACCCCTCCTGTGACCTCCTGCCTCACCAAGCCCCCAGTGATGTGTCCCACACCTGTATATGAGCCCCCATAGAAACCCATGCATGGTTGAGTCTGAGCTCACACGCGTGTGCACACATACCCACAGAGCAGGGATCCAGCAGAAAGGGCACGAAGGCCCAGTTCCCAGGCCCTGGCTCAGGGCCCAGTTCCTGTCACGCTTCCCACTTTCCCTCTGCATGGAGGCAGGAAGCTGACTTGACCTGAAGCTGCCTGGGCTCTCAGGTCCCTACCAGGGAGCTTGTCCCCTAAACCTGGCTCTTAAGAGGGTCTGGAGGAAAGATGAGGCCATCTAGAGAGGGCTGGTCTTTGTCATTAGGTATGGTCAGGGGACCAAGACTAGAGCAGAGGAGACTAGACCCTGCAGGACCCCTCAGAGCTCCTGCCCTGAGGAGTCCTAGGGAAGCAAGGGTTACCTGCACCTGGCAGAACCCGAATCCAGTGGCCAGAAGGGAGCCTGGAGCAGAGCAAAGAGTCCAGGGGAGGGAGAGTGGGAAGGTCTGACTTTCTCTTGACACCAGCTGCCCATGCTAGGCTCCAACCACTGCCACCCACCACCTGCAGGGCTAATTCTGTTCCCTGGGATCAGGGTACATCTGACCTTCACCCAGGCCATCCTCCACCCCCATTAGAAAGGGTCCCTTTCAACTGCTTGGGTGAGGCCCGCCCTCGTGGGCCTGGGACCCTGGCCTCCTGCCCTGGCCGTGGAGAGAGCTCTGTGCCAGGAGGTCAGGCCCGGGGGCAGGTCTCGGCGCTACCCGTCGGTGCCCGTCGGGCCCGAAGCCCATCTCCAGGGGTCGCGGAGTCCAGCCACCTAGCGGCCCTGGCTCACCTGCACTAGGTCCTGTCTGCTCCGCGCTGGGCGCCCGGCGGGTCCAGGCGGCCGCGCCCTCGGGCCACTTCGAGAAGGCCCCGCCCCTAGGGCCCCGCCCACCCAGAGCCCCGTCCCGGGCTCCCTTAAAGGCGCAGTGTCCATACGTCTCCGCGTAGAAGTTGGGATGGAGTGGACAGTGTTCGAGGGCGCGCCAAACTTGAGAACCAGGGGATCCACGCGGGCGTCCCGGGCTCGCAGGGCGATGGCGCGGGGCGGCCGGGACCCGGTGAGCCCCAGCCTGGCCAGCTGCCTGCGCTCAGCGGCGCTTAACCGTGATAAACGCATCAGTCCCACAGCCCCTGAGTCCCAGAGCCCGCAGGCTCCCCCGCCTCCCCCCGCGCATCGCCTCCTCCACGGGAGGGGGCGGGGAGGGGAGGGGCTGCGCTCCCTTCCCGGGGAGGTGGGGGTAGTCTGAACTAGAAGAGGAGACCCCTGAAGGATGGAGCTGGGAGGATGGGTGGCTGTTCCAATGTGATGACCAGTGGACCACCTCTTACTCTTTCGGCCTTGGGGGGTTTCCCGCCTTTCCTCCCCACCTCTGCCACCCATACTAGACAGTCTCCTCCCTTCCTAAGTGATGCTTTGCTCCAGCTCCAGCTGCCCCTCATCTGCTCGGTTCCTGTCCCGCGGGGGCCAAACCACCTTTCACAAGCTCCTTGCTGGGGAGCAGCACCTAATTCATCTGGGCTCCCAACCTTGAGATGCCCTGGTAGGGGCTTCAGGGCCCTCTCCTGTTCAGCTGCATCAAGGCAGGGAAGCTTCTCCAAGCCTGCAGCTTCCCAGCCTGGAGCCCAGATCCCCACCCAGCGCTGCGGAGAGCGGGTCAGGGCTTCCCCTACTGCTCAGCGGGGCCACCTCACCTAGCCACCCGTGGGTGCTGAGGCTCAGCAGTGATTGTCCTGAGATCCCCTCCCTCTGGAAGCGTCAACTCCCAGACACTTCTGGCCCCCCACCCCACCTTCCCCTTGACCTCACAGTGTGAGAGCCTCCTCCCTGCTCAAGGATCCCAGAACAGCCCACCTGCTCCCTTATGTTCAGCATCTCCTCCATCTGGTGCGACAGGCCTCCTGGTCTCTGTCCAGTCGGCTCTCAGCTCCTCAAGCCCAGCCCCTCCAGGTGCATTAGGGTTGTACCCACCCAGATGCTCCAGAGCCTTCATCACTGTCCTACCCCCCAGCCCAGCCCAGCCCAGCCCAGCCCAGGCCCCTCTGCTCCGAAATCCCTCTTCTCTTTAGCAGGCTTGGGCTCCAGCACTCTGTCCGACACAGCAGGAACCCTTCTCAGGAAGTCTGACCCACTCTGGCTCAAATCCCTCCAGCTCTTCAGACAGATCCCGCAGGGCTGGACTCGGCGACCCCTGGAGATGGGCTTCTGGCCCGACAGGCACCGACGGGTAGCGCCGAGACCTGCCCTCCTCTAGCTGGTGACAGTGTCCTCCAGCAGCTGCCTGTCTTCGCCTGGTCCTACCACCCTGATGGCCTGTCCTGCACCCGGGGCCTCCAGCTGTCTGGGCCAGGCCTGCCTTCCTTTCCACGCAGGGCGCCTTCCGTTCAGCGGCAGGGTCCTTGCACTGATGTAAGGATGTAAGGATACCCTCCTGCCCACCTCAGGCCTTCATACCCTGGCTCCAGCAACTTGCTTACCCTCAGGTCTGGATCTGAGCGCTAGGGTATCCTGGAGCCTCGGGCTGGGCCTGCCCCTTGTGCCCTGCATCACCACCTGTTTGTCCCTCCTCAGCCCCTTGGGGTTTAGGCCCCATCCCCCAGCCCCAGGACCCAACAGCTGACTGGCACAGGGCATCCATTCCACACACATCTCCAACAAACAAGTTAAAGAAGAATGGATGAAAATGTGCAAGCCCAGGGTCTAACAGGTCATCCCCCCACCCCACCCTGCAGGGGGTGGGTATTTGTTTTCTTATATTCATTTTCTGCTTTTTTTCTGTTAACAAAAAAAAACATAAAAAAAAGAACAGAGTTACCCTTTATAAAAGCCAGGAGTTCCAGAAAGGAAGCCACTCAACTCTCCCTTCTTCCCCTGTTCCTTGTTAGAGGCTCACAGCTGCTGTGGGGCTGGTTGGTCGCAGCTACCAGGGGCCAACCCATCTCAGGGCTTCCTGCTTTGGGTCTCCCAGCAGAGCCAACAGTTGCCCTTCCACCTGGGCAATGAGAAAGGCTGCCTGCCCGGCCCCCATGCACCCTGGCTGGACCCCCAGCCCTCCTACCCTCCACCTACCCTGCTCCCCAAGCCCTCTGACCTCAGTCAGTACAATCTGCCCACTCTTCACAGTCCCCTTCCTATCCTGCACTCATGTACAGATGGAGGAGATGATGTGCAAACAAGCGCATGCGTGCATGGGGCCTGTGGACTGCAAGGCCGGTCACCTCCAAGGCCACCTGGTGTGTTGGCCTCCACGGCCCCACCCCATGCCTAACTGGGTGCATGCTGTAAAAAGTGGCCCTACACACCTCAGGGCAAGGCCCTTTCTTATCCAGAGCACCCTAAGGGAGCTCGGCGCCTGTACTGTGTCACAAACCTGAACAAGGAGCTGCGGGAGGGGAGCCAGCCAGGTGGGTGGTCCCTGAGCTGGGCAGAGCCCAGGGATAGCGTTTGGTGTGGACAGACACCTGCACCTCTTGTAAAGTGTTTAGACTTTATTTACGGTGACGGACACAAACACAGACACAGACTGGAGTTAGTGACATGACATATGGGGCTCCCTCCAGCCTCTGGGCTCCCTCCCTGTGGGAGGGTGAGGGGTGCCACCCCACAGGACGGCAGGGTGTGGGGGGGGAGGGGAAGGTGGAATGGGGCATAATATTGCAGTTTTCTCTGCTGCCTCTACACCCACCCCTTGGCCTTGGCCTTGGCCTTGGACGACACCCCTCGCACCAGAGCCAGAGGGAGAGGGCTCAGTTGCCCTTGGGCCAGGACAGGAAGGATGATGGCCCTGTCACCCCAGGTGTCAACCAAAATCAATGCATAAAGGTTGGTGGTCAGGCCCAGACATCCATCCTTGAGAGGGGGATGCCAGCTCCCCAAGCAAGCAGGCAGCGGACATCGACCACACCATATAGCAGCCCTGCTCCCTCTCAGAACGCCTCATGAGACCTGCGGTGTCAGGGAGGGGACACAGCTAGGTCCAAGCTGGCTGGGGACACAGGCAGGGCTAGCTAAGCGCCCAGGTGCCCTGACCAGGTCTGGGCCTGGCCTCTGTTCTCCAGCACTCTGGGCTTAGTGGACATGATTGAAGAGAGGGGTACAGTAGCCCCAACAGTAATGTAACATTGGTTCTAAGTCACAGTATTGGCACGGGAGGCCTGGGAGGGGCCGGGCCGGGCTCGAGGTTTGCCCTGGCCTACGGCACATGCAGGAGGGACACCTCAAGTGGGGACCCAGGAAGGCCTCCTAGGGCTTGCGGGGAGGAAAGGCCCCCTCAAGCCCCAGCTTGCTTGCCTGCTCTGGGGACACAGGCCCAGCCCAGGTGGACACATGGAGGAGGCAGAGCAAGAGGGGTGAGATGCAGTGGTCCAAGTTGGAGGGGCACAAGGCCTCCATGCTGCCCGTGCCATCTCCCCCTGCAAGTCCCGTGACACAGAGTTTATCTGTAGTTCTCTGCTTGGACGGTAGGGAAGCTGGCCTGGCAGTCCCTCTGGCCAACACATAGGCAAGAAAACCATATCAAAAAATCGATGAGTTTACAAAAATAGAAAATAACGACAACAGGGTGCGTGGTGGGCTGCGGTGTGTCTCATGGGGCGGCACAGGGCCGAAGCCCCGGCTTGGTGACAGCGTCCTCCAGCAGCTGCAGCGGGCGCCGACCCACCACCACGTCCCGGAGGCAGCCCACAAAGCCTGTGCTGTAGGCCTTGGGCAGGACCTGGCCCGTGGGCAGCTTCTCCAGGCCACCTGCAGGAAGACGGAAGGCAGGCCACCCAGTTGTGACTTCAGGATGGGCAGTCTGGGCACCAGCCAGCAGAGAGACCCACGGGTACTCAAGAGACCATGAGTTACCCAAGGACTGTCACCACCCTGGGGGGAGGGGGACCCCGTGACCAGGAGACACGCTCCAGCCTCCTGGCCCCACGGTCGCCCAGGGAACTGCAAGGCCTAAGACAGGAGAGGACAGGGCCCTAACCTGGCCAGTTGGTCTGCGGACCCGGACGAGCTGACTCAGGTAGCACTCAGTTTGCAGCCCCAGGGGATGAGGTACGTCCCTGATTCTGAGAGTCTTGAGTACCCCTCCCCTGGCCTCCCCTCAGAACACTTACCCAGCCACAGGGCTCCATCTGTGTCTAGCTGCGTGGCACCCAGTGGGGAAGAGCCAGTCACAGGGGCCTCGTTGCCCACCTGAAGGGAACCTTCCCTCTGTTCCCTGGGGGTGTGGTGGGGTGAGGCCATCATCAGCTGGTTCCAGAGGGCACACCTGCCACCCCCAGATCCTCAGCCCCACATCCCTCTCTCCTGGAAGTCCCATCTGGGGGCCAGAATGGGGGGGCACTGATCCCCAGGAGAGTGCCTGGCTAGGGCAGCAGGGTCCTCACATGGGTTACACTTTGCTGTAGGGGTGACCAGGCTCAGACCCAATGGACAGCATCTGGGCAGACCAAGCACTCCCTTTCCAGATCAGGGAGTCCCTGGACACAAGTGCTTCTCCTTTGTCCTCTTGTCCCTCCCCAGCCCTGGGAGTGGCCTCAAGTCGGGCACTTAGCCCTGCCCCCACCTCAAACCGGGGCCCTGGCTACGAGTGACGGGGCGTGCCCGGGCCGGGCAAGTCTAGGCGCCACCCGCCGCCGTTCTTGGCATGGCCCCGGCTTCCCGCTGACCTGTGCGCCCTGACCCGCAACCAGCGGTCGGTGTTGACTGGGACGGTAGAGCGCAGCACCACGGGCTGGGAGCCCAGGTCGTAGGCCAGCTGCAGGCGCCCGTCCACGATGGCCAGTGCGATGTAGTCGGCCCGCTCTGTGGCCTTGCCGCTCCACAGCACCAGCCCCTGTGTGGCCTCCGTGCGCAAGCTCAGCTCGAAGTGGCTGGTCTGCAAGGCCTTCTCGCTGCAGGGGAGAGACTGTCAGGGCCTCCGAGGGCGGCTGGGGATGGGGCGCAGGGGGTGGGAGGGCAAGGGCCATGATGGCAGCTGCAAGGAAGCCCGGAGAGCCTGGATGGGCAGGCGGGCGCACACCCGCATGGGACAGACAGGTCGAGAGACGGACGGCAGGAGGTGGACCGGACAGGCAGACATACACGCAGAGGAAGGAGGCAGACAGAGAGCGGGGGTTGGGTGCCACGGCTCACCTGGGAAGGGCCCCAGAATCCGGAGCATCAGGACTTAGAAGCCAGAAGAGAGGGGAAGCAGGTGAGCAGGGGACAGACAGGCTGTGGTATAGGGTGGGTGGGTGGGGGTTCCTGGCAGCCCTGCCCCACCCCCGTCCCCTTTTTGGCAATGGAGAGTGTGAGCAAGCACCCACAGAAGATACACAGGCCACGCAGAGCCGGGGCGATGTCATGTGGACACACAGGGCTGGTGGGCACGACCCAGGTCAAGGGCAGAGGTCAAGAGGCGGGGCTCAGGGCTCCCCTCCTGGGAGAGGCCCCCGGATGTCTGAACACGCATGTGCATGTACACATACACACGCACACAGACACACCTGCATGCACACACCCAGACCCCTGTGGGCTCTGATGCACACACGTGCACACACACACGCGCGCGTGGGCACGCCATGGTGGTGCTTCACGGCAGGGGCGGGAGCTGCAGCGTGTGCAGGGGTGACCCACCCCTCTTCCTAAGCTCAGTCTCCTGCCCCGGGATGAGAAGCCTGGCCCTCCGTGGGGGTGGGGGTCGGCTACTGCGGGTGAGGCGCTGAGAATGGGTGAGCAGGATGGTGTGGTGGGGGCCCAGGTGCTACTTACACGGGGATCTCATTGGTCAGTTCGCTTGGAAACAAAGAGACAGAGGTGGTGAGAAGGACGGAAGGTGGAGGTGGGCGGAGGAGGGCAGAGGGCGGCGGGGCTGCGGGGGCCGATGATGCCAGGCCTTCCCCTCCTGGCCGCAGAGCGGTCGGTGGCTGTGGCAGGGCCCGCGTCTCACCCCGCACAGCAGGCTCAGACAGGACCAGACAGATGGCAGAGGGCAGGGGCACCCAGCGCCCAGGTGGCACGTTACCTCTCAGTCACAGCATTGAGGTACTCAACGTAGGTCTGTCCGTCGAAGGCCAGCGCGTCCACATCCCCTGCCGACTTCTCAGTCAGCCCTGAGAGACAGCTGGGGTGAGGGCTGCCTCGGGTGGGGCCCCCCACCCAGGCACGGAGAGGGGCCAGGCAGTGCCCACCCATCTCACCCTGCTCGCAGTGAGGCCCCGAGAAGCCCCCAGGGCACAGGCACTCATAGGAGGCCTCCCGAGGGAGGCAGGAGGCCCCGTGCAGGCACGGGTGGCCTGAGGCCTGGGTACAAGGGTGGTGGGCAAAAGAGGAGACATCCACGGACCGCACCACGTGCTCCTGGTTCAGCAGCTGGTGGCCTTTCAAGGAGACCTGGGGGATAAGAGGGAGAACACCTTTGTCTGGCCTGCTCTCCTCCCTTCGACAGCAGCCCTCACCCCAGGACAGAGACCCCTCTGGGTTGGGCCCTTCCTCAAGACTCGACCACCCCTACCACCACAGAGAGCCCCCGCTGGGATGGGCCCCTCCCCTGCCCCATGTACCAGCTGGATGACGCCATCGAAGCCGGAGGACACGGCGGCTGCGCGGGCCAGCTTGCTGAAGTCAGGGGCCCCCCCAACATAGAGTGGCTCCTTCAGATTGAGGACAGTGTGCGGTACCTGGGGGAAGGTTCTGCGTGAGGGGCGTGAGGGGGCTGCGGGGCCTGCTCATGGGGCAGAGACAAGGACACTGGGGCCCAGATCAACGCCCCCCCACCCCCCCACCCCCCGCCTGCAGTGGCCCACCCTGTCACCCGCCAGCGTATCCGGGACACAGAGTTAATCACACAGACATGGCCCGTGTGCAGACTCAGTGGGGCGGGAGCTACTCTAGAAGACGAACGAGCAGGGTGAGAGCAGAGACCAGTACCTTGCGGGATTTCTGGCGTCCGAAGAGCAGGGTGGGGGTTGCAGAGCAAGAGCCAGAGAGCAGTGGGGGCAGAGAGCAGACAGACAGAGGCACAGGACAGACGGGGGAGAAAACAGTTCTGTGAGAGCCAGCTGTGGGGCAGGGACTGCTGTGCCTCCCAGGAGGGGAGGGAGCAGGGAGGTGGTGGGGGAGCTGGTGGGAGGCCCATGGCCTTGGGGACACTCACCGGGGACTCCCCCAGCACGCGGGGCCCATCGCTGACACGCATGGCCCCCTTGCGGCCATTGCGCTCCAGTGAGACCCTGGTCCAGGTGTCCAGGGCCACTGGCTCCTTGCTCCTGGTGAGGGGGGTACCATGAGCAGGCTCTGGGCCCTGCCAGCCCCTCCACCCAGGGACCTGCGGGACACTGCCAGGTGTCCCCGGCCTCAGTCCCAGGCCCACATGCGAGAGCGCACCTGATGACTGCAGCCCCCTTGCCCAGGTCATAGCGGAACTCCAGGAAGCGGTCCTGCAACGCCAGGGACACAAAGTCCCCCTTGCCGTCTGTCTTCTGCCCGTTGTAGAAGAGCAGACCGCTGGGGCCACGCGCCAGGAACACCACCTCCAGAGCCATCTTCTCCCTGGGGTCAGGTAGTGACAGGTGAGGGCATCTCAATGGCCCTTCACCCTGCAGGCCAGACAGGGGCTGGGGGGAGTTCTTCCCCTCATCCACCCCTTCTGTCCTACTGACCCCAGGTCCCGCTCGAAGGTATGCAAGCCTTTCAGCTCCAGGTAGGAGAAGCCGTTGAAGTCAGCCAGGAAGGGCTGGGAATAATCCCGCTCAGAAACTGTGGAGGACAAGAGAGCAGTCACACAGGGGCCGGGCCTTGACCCCTGGGGTTCCCTGGACCTCCACTGGTCTGTGAGCCCCAGGCCTAACTCAAGCCCTAACATTAGCCAGAACCCCGATCCTAACCCCACCCAGAACCCACACCCTAATGCTGAATCCTGCCATCCTCATTCCCACCCCCCTCCCTGCACCGATGGCTCAATGCCCCCCACCTGTCTGGCAGGTGGTGCCCCCTCGCCCCTGGGGGCATTCGCACTGGGCCTCCCCGTCAGGCAGCACGCGGCAGGGGGCTGCCCCATGGCAGGGGTTTGGCTCACAGGGGTTCTTGTCATCACTACAGGTTGGACCTGCAAGGAGACACGATGGGGTCCCACGCCGACAGATATGTGGGCGTGCCCCCCAACCCCACGCCCAGCCCAGGCTCCAGCCTCACCAAAGCGGCCAGGGGGGCACAGACAGTGGAACATGCCAGCCTCCAGGGCTCGGCACGGGGCCCCACCGAGGCAGGGGTTGGGCAGGCATGGGTGGTCCCCACATTCGCCCACACCGGAGCTCCGGGTCACGGCCCCCTGCCAGCTGCTGAGCTCCAGCCGCTGGTTGTTCACATCCAGGAGGCGGATGCAGCCCCTGAGGCCAACATGGACGGAGGTCCTTTCGAGCACCCTGCCGTCAGGAGGAGGGTAGGCGTCAGAGGGCAGAGACCAAAGAGACCAAAGACACCCTCTCTCCCAGCCAGCTGCACCGCTGGCACCCCTGCCAGCCGGGATGAGGGCTGCTCCCTCTCCCCGTCCATGCTTCTGGGGCTCTCAGGATGCCCAGTCCCACAAACGGGACTGAATAAAGAAGTGGGTTGAGGGTCACGGCTCAGGACTAAAGGTCGGAGCAGCCCAGCCCCTCCTTGGTGGTAACACAATGGCCTGGGGCTCAGGGATGCCACCAGGGGACAGAATCGGGATCAGGATCAAATCAGGGTCATTGCCGTCATCCACACTCGTCCTCCCACCCACTGTGCTATTTGCAAGTTGTTTGGGCCTCTTAGATGCCAACCATAAGAGTCAGGGGTCTGGACCAAGCTCAGGGGTCTGGGGTCAGGGGTGTCCCCCGCTCCCTGATGCTCACACGGAAGCCTGGTCCGCCGGGACGCCGCCCACAAAGAGGTCTGTGTCCAGGTTGAGACCATCAGTACCACTGGGGCTATGGCCCAGAACAGGGGTCTCACCGTCCACTGAGAGCGTACCCCGGCGCCAGTGCCGGGACAGCTCTAAGCGGTGCCAGCGGCCGGGCTCCACAGGCACTGAGCTGGTCAGGACCGCGGGCCCCGAGCCAGTGTCAAACCTGGGGGATGGGAGCAGGGACTCAGGACAGCGACCTCAGGCCAGGACCACGGCTCCACCTCAGCCTCCCGCCCTCCCCCTCCCCCGCCTCAGCTCCCCTCCTGACCACTCCGCCAGCAGCCCCTCTCCCGCCGGCCACCTGGGCTGCCCTGTCCACTCACCGGAGCTGCACCCGGCCTCCCAGCAACGTCAGCGCCAGGAAGTCCTTGCCCTGGGCATTGCCGTTGTACAGCAGCAAACCCTGGGGCTCTAGTGCCCGGAACTCCAGTACCATGCGCAGAGTGTGGTAGGCACGGAGGGTGGGGAAGGCCAGGAAGGAGTGGCCCCCGAAGGCTGGCGCAGAGGGGTGCAGTGCTACCAGCAGACAAGGAGGGACCCACTGGAGGGGCGCAGAGGACCGCTGCCCCCTCGCCGCTGTCCTCCAGCCTGAAAGCTCCAGCCCCATCACCCCACCCTGGGCCCCCTCGGCCTGGCCCCCAACCCCCAACTGTGGCTTGGCCCGGCCCCAACCCTGGCCAACCTTCCATCTGCCTCCCGCCTCTCTCCAGCACGGATGACCTTTACCCTGCTCACAGACGGTGCCCTTCCTGCCCACGGGGCAGCTGCAGGTGAAGCCGCCACCAGGGTCCTGGTCCTGGCAGGTTCCCCCGTGGAGGCAGGGCTGGGAGTCACAGGGCTTCAGTGGCTGCGGGGTGCCTGAGGGCAAGGGCCGGCGTCCAGGCACGCGACGGGGGGCCGTGGTGGGCGGCTGGCGTGTGGTGGGCAGGGCTGTGGTCCTGTCAGTAGGCTGGCTGGTGCGACTGGGGGACAGGGCCCGCTGGGTCACAGCAGAAGGCAGGTGGACCATGGTGGTGGCTCTGGCCGTGGCTGTGGCCACTGTGGCTCCTGTGGTGGCTCCCAGGAAGAATGCAGGAAACCAGTCTGAGGGCAGAGGGACCGTCAGGACCCCCGGAGAGCAGAGCCCTGGGAGGGCCGGCAGGGGTGAGGGTCCCAGGGAAGTGGGGGAGGGGCTGGGTGGGAGGCACCCCTCACCGAAGTCCAGGAAGCGCACGTGTTCCTGAAGCGGCCGCCTCACCCCCAGGGACCGGCGCCGGGACGCCTGTATCTGCCGGAGCAGGGCCTGGGCCACGTCGGACGCCCTAAAGGTCGTGGCTGAGAAGGAGGGGACAAGGAACATGGGAGAGCCCTACACACACCCGCCTGCCTCCTGGGAGGGCCCGGGGCGGGGCCTTACCAGGGTCAAAGTACACGTCCACAACGGCTCGGACGGAGCTGCCGGGCCCCAGGTCCCGCAGGCGGACACTTCGGAAGTCCTTCTTCACGTCGGAGTTCCGGAAGAGGTCGTCCAGCTGTGGGTGGGCAGTGGGGGAGGGCTCTGGGGAGCTGCCCAGGCCGGACTGTCCGGCCGCCCATTCCAGCACCTCTCTGGGTGTGTCCTGGGAGGGAAGCTAGAGGCGGGGCAAGGCCGCGCCCCTGCACGTACTGCGCTCTCGATGCTCCTAGCGGTCTCCCCGAAGAGCTCTGACTTGGGGTCAGCCATCTCTGGTGTGTAGAACAGCTCCTGTCCCTCGACCCCCTCAAGTTCCAGTACACCCTGGAAGGCCCTGGTGGCTGTGGGGGAGGTGGCAGTGAGACCCTGCTGGGCACCGGCCTGGCCGCTGGGTGGGCCAGGGGCACAGGCCCCAGCAGCAAGCCACATGGGGTGCGGGCAGGTTAGTCAGATGGTCATGAGGTTAGTGGGGTCTTGGGGGCAGGGCTGGCACCAGTTACCGGGCGGACTTCTTGGAGCAGTGCTCCAGGCCAGCTTGCAACAGGAAAGACACGTTAGCTGCAGGGTCCTGGGCACCCACGTGTGTATGTGGGCCGAGACCACACGTGTACGTGCCTGTGCTGCGTCCCCAAGACCACGCACACGTGTGTGCCCAAATCAGAAGACCGTATACCCCGAGTGCCCACCTGTGGGGCAGGCCTCCTGCCTGGGAGGGGAGACAGCATTCCTGGCCGTGTCCAGGCCACAGGTCACGCTCCACCCAGCCCCCGGCTACCCACTCACCGGGACAGTTGGAACCCTCTGCGTCCAGTGAGGGTGTCTTGCCATCCGAGCAGCAGCCCAAAGGGGAGTTGTAGCAAGAAGCCCTCTCCATGGGTGGCCCAGGGGTCACAGTGCTGCCACCTTCGGGGGGCTCGAGTCCTGGGGAGGTATAGTCTAAGCCTGGCCCTGGAGGTAGCCCTTCCGGGCCCCGTTCCCCTGCGTCCTTGAGCCCGCGCTCACCCCCTGAGCCAGCCCCACTGGCCTCCAGGTCACCACTCAGTCCCTCATCGCCGCTCCCGTCAGCACTGCCAGATTCGCCAAAGGCAGACGTGGCGAGCTTGGCTGCTGGGGCAGGGGCTGTGGGGGGCACGGTCGGCATGGGCCTCGTGGTAGTCCTGGGCGCGTTGGCCGTGGTCCGAGGTCCTGGCGAGGGCTGAGGAGTGGGCTGGCTGTGAGGGGTCCTGGTGGGCGCCAGGGGTGGGGCGCTCGGGGGGAAAGGCAGTGCCGTGCTCAGGTTGGGCCCTGACACAGCCACGGGTACAGGTGTTGGGCGGCCACCAAGAGCGACAGACTCTGCGGGAGGAACAGAGTCTGAGTGGACGCCCAGGGCAGGCAGTCAGCCCCGAGCCAGGCCTTCTCGGTCCATTCGAGGCGGAGAGCAGGGCCTTACCCTGACACGGGCCAAGGCTCTGGATGGAGATGTCCACGCCCTGACGGCAGGCAATGGTCCTCAGCTGGCATTCGTTGCCGTAGGTCACTCCATCTGACCCGCAGACCTGGGGCACAGGGCAAGGATGCTGCAGTGGAAGGCCCCTCCCCGCCCCCCATGCCTCTACGTGCCCCAGCCCTCACCTTGGTAGCACTGGCCTCTGGACAGGTGGATGTTGGGCACACACAGCGGGCGGAGCCAGCTTCCTCCACACAGGACGCCCCAAACTCACAGCGCATCTCAGCACACGTCTCGGGTGCCAAGGAGTCTGAGGCAGACACGGGAGACCCTGCCGGCTCAGGAGGCCTTGCCCCTACGATGGCCCCACCCCTGGCACGGGGAGACAAGGGCAGTGCCAGGCTTGGCTCTCACCTGATTCGCAGCCGCCGGGGCCCAGGGCGTGGCCATCTGGACACTGCCCGCACTTGGGTCCGGCCACCCCAGGCTTACATGAGCACAGCCCGGTCATCTGCTCACAGTCATCCCGCACGGCACCCCGGGGGTCGCAGCTGCAGGCTGGAGGGCAAGAACCCGAGGTCTGCGCCTGCTCCCCTCACTGGCTCCAGAGCCTGGCCCAGTGCCTGCCTGGTGTGGGTCAGGCCAGGGTCTGAGCAGGTGAGACAAGGAGCACAGTGACAAGATGGACAGGTGGGAGCGCTTGGCTGGGGACTGACCGCTGCCCCTGTCACTCACGGGTGCAGCCGCTCCGGCTATCAGTGACGATGCCACGGAAGTTCCAGAAGCCAGGCTCACAGCGGTCACACTTGAGGCCCCCAACACCTGGGCGGCAGGAGCACTGACCCGTGGCTGGGTCACAGGTGCCACCGTAGGAGCCATGTGGGTTGCAGTGGCAGGAACCTGCAAGGCCAGGGCAGGCTGTGGTCACCGTGGCTCCGTGGCCCTGCGCAGCTCTGGGGTGGGGCCGGGCGGGAGTACTCACTGGGGCAGCCAGCCAGGCCCACACCCCGGGCCGCCGTGGTGTTGTCCTGGCAGCAGCCATAGGGAGTCTGGGTGCAGTGTGGGGGGGCCGCGGGGGGCAGCGGGGCCAAGGTGGGGCCTGCAGGGAGGGCAGAGGGTTCAGATGACAGACATGGCCACGTGTGCACTGTGGGCCTGGCCACAGCACCTCAGCCTCCTCGGCCGTGACCACTCAGCCCTCCTGAAGCCACCTGCCACCGGGACCCGGGTGCCCGGGGCTCGGGTCACAGGTGAGGAAGCCGCGCCGCTTACAAAAACCCACCTGTACACACAGCACCGAAAACTCGCAGGCCACCCGAAGGTCAGGAAGGTGCCGCCGCGCAGACACACAGCCAGAACCGAGCCTGCTTAGGCTCGTATCTTTTCACAATGCACACGCACACGCACACGCACGTGGCCACGTCCCTCCCAAACCTCACACCTGTGCGTACATAAGTCTACAAACACACACAGGCGCTCGTGCACACGTGAGATCATAGCAAACATATTTATCGGGTCACCGCCCGTCTCCCCTGCGGCGGGTGAGGCCTCCCCTCCTGGAGCCCCGTCCGCGGCGCAGACGGCGGGTACTCAGTGCAGGACCGCGGACTACGGGGCACTGACACCCACACGCGCACAAACACGAATGCTCACCAACGTTGCACCCCTGAACCCTCTGTGCCTCCGTGCCCCCCACGCAGTACCCACGCAGACACACACGGCACACCTGTGCGCACACACAGCTGTGGACACACACGCGGGAACACAAAGGCAACGGCACAGACGCACACACACCTGCCCGGCCCTGCAGGTCCACTCACCGCGGCAGGCGCCCTGAGCCGTGACATACAGTTCTCGCTGCGACTCGCACCTGGCCTTCTTCAGCTCACACTCGGTGCCGTAAGTGACCCCATCTGAGCCGCAGACCTGGAGGGACAGTGTCAGCGTGGGTGGCCACAGCCAGCCGCTTGCTGGTGGCCCAGAGCCGGGGTGGGGGTGGGGGGCCTCACCGGGCTCCTCAGGACGCTGTGGCAGCTGAAGTCACAGACGCAGGGCCCGTCTTCCGAGTCCTCGTCCCAGACACCGCCGTGCTGCCGGCAAAGCTCCTGCTCACACTCGCCGTCCTCTCCAGAGCCAGAGCCTCCAGAGCCGCACTCCGCTGCGGGGAGGGGCCGGGTCACCCGCACGGTCTGTTCGAGGCCGATGCGGGGCGGCCCAGGCCAGTCCTCCCCCGAGCCTACCCTGCTCACAGGGCCCCGCCCGGGCCTCCTCGATCTGGGTCTGCTGCTGGCAGGCCGCCTCTCGGAGATGACACGCGCTGTCGTAGGTGACACCGTCGCTGCCACACACGGGACCGGGTGGGGGCTGCTCGCACCGGGGGCACACACATCGCCCCGCCAAGCACACTGCCCCGAAAGCACACACCGCGTCTCCGCACGTCTCTGCAGAGGTGGGACCGGGCAGGGGTCAGCCCGGCGGAGGGGTACCCAGGCCCCCAGCCTGCCCACCCCCACAGCCCCACTCACGGCAGTGTCCCGCTGAGACCACGTGCAGGCTGATCTGGTGTGTGCAGGCGTGGACGTGCAGCTCACACTCGCTCGCGTACGTGTGCCCATCGGAACCGCACACGGGCTGAGCCAAGGCCACGCACTCGGAGGGGCACACGCAGCGCCCGGTCTCAGCCTCGCACAGAGCTCCGAAGCGGCACTGCCCACAGCGGTCTGAGGAAGAGGCCCCATCACCACGGCAACCGGGACTCCCCGCCCCCCACTCCCAGCCAGCCTCACCTGCCCAACACTGACCACAGGGTCCTCGGCGAGCCACACGGATCTCCCGTCCAAGGGCACAGGCTGTGGCTTCCAGCTCACACGTGCTGCCATACGTGACACCATCAGTGCCACACACGGGATCGTAGATGCCCAGACATGCCTGCTGGCACACACACTCCGCTTCACCGTTCTTCACAGCACATGACGCCCCAAATGGGCAGTGCACCCCAAGGCATGGGGACAGGGGTTGATCTGGGGAGAGCACGGGCAGTCGGTGAGGTCTTCCTGCTCCCCCGGGCTTCCGCACAAAGCCCCCAGCTCCACGCAGCAGACCTGCTCCCAGGGTGGGGACAGTAGAGGGAGAGTGCACTGGGAGAAGAGCCGGACGCTCAGGACACAGCAGAGAAAGGGACAGACACACGACAGATGCAGACAGGGACGCAGACCCAAACAGCCTCAGCCCCCTGCCTGAGTATGGGGAGGGGCTGCCCCCAAGACACAGGAGCTCCCTGACTGCCCACAGTGGGTGGGGGGAGGGCCAGGCTTATGCGGACTCCTGAGCCACTGACTGCTAGCCACCAGCAGCCTGGGGACACTCGTCTGTGCGGGGGGGCTCTCCCCTCTGTCGGGGGAGGAGTCTGCAGCCCACAGTCACACCCAGGGCCACAAAGGGGAGGAGGTGTCTGTCCACTTGCTCTGAGAACCACAAGGCCAGGCAGCAGCAAGCCACCCCCCCCCGCTGAGCCGGGGGCAGACCTCGGGCCGTGGGCTCCCGGCGGCAGGCACGGTACGTCATCCTGCCACAGGTCAGGCTGGAAGACACAAGAGGCGGAGCAGAGAGGGAAGGGAGGACAGAGAAGAAACTACAGAGGCAGAGAGAGAGAGTGGACAGACAGACCGACCGACGGACACAGTGGGGGGTTGGCAGAGCCACGGCAGCCCCCGCCAATGCAGGATAACGCCGTCTCCACCACCTGCTGCTCGCCCCCACCCCCCGCACCGAGCCAGAGACTCTGCCTCTGCGGGAGCATTGGTGTCCCCACAGTGTGGGGCCCAGGGGCCTGGAGGGGGATGGGGCCTGGAGGGGGATGGGGCACAGGGGAGCCTGACCAAAGAGGCCTGCCTCTGCCCACTAACCCCCCCCACCCCGGGGGCTCCAGGCATCCCCCGACAGAACCCCCTGACCCAGAGCCTACTGACAGACACCAGCCCTGCCGGGCCTCCCCCAGGACCCCAGGAGGAGCATGACTCAGGATGGAGATGGTACGTGATGACAGGCCACGGGGACCAACACGGGACCCGCCGGCTCTCAGTGTGGGCCCCACCCCTGCTGCTCACCACACGGGCCCTGGTGCTTGGCAGGGATGGCGCGTTGCTGCTGACACTCAGCTTGCTGGCGCCAGCAGTCGCTGTCATACGTGTGCCCGTCGCGCGCACACACAGGTCTGTAAGCCCCGTCACAGACGACACGGTCGCAGGAGCAGCGGGGGCGGCCTCGGCGGGACAAGCACACAGCACCGAACCTGCACACATCTGGGCACCGGTCTGGGAGGGTGAAGCGAGGAGATCAGACAGCCTGGGGGGCCATGTCAACCCCCACCTTGGGAGGGGCAAGGCATCCATGGGTGTAGGGGGTGGTGAGTGGGCACCAGGGAGGGGTGCAGCAGAGGGTGAGGACAGGCAGGGCCAGAGGGCACACAGAGGGGCAAGGCTGGCCCTCTCCCAGGACTCCCCACCTTGAGGCTGGCACTGGCCAGAGCGCACTTTCTGGAGGAGGAGACCACGGGCAGCTCCCGTGCGGCCCATGACGCAGTCATTGTCATAGGTGACCCCGTCATCCCCGCACACGGGTGCTCGCCGGGGAGGACAGCTCTCCGGCCGCAGGAGCATCTCCGGGCGCCGCGTGCGTGGGTTAACGCGGCAGACGCGGCTCAGGTCACTGCGGGCGCCCTGGCAGGGGTCTAGAAGGCGGGAAGGCACAGGTCAGAGTGTGGGCGCGCACGCAGAGTCACGCCACGCGCGCAGGGGCGGGGCTCACCGCAAGGACCGTCAAACTTCTTGAAGATGTTCTCCTGGCGGGCGCACGCGTGGCGCAGGAGCCGGCACTCGCTGGGGTAGTCGGCACCATCGCTGCCACACACTGGGCCGTCGGGGGGCCCCTGGCAGGCAGCGGGGCACAGGCACGAGGCTGTCCGCCCATCTGCTGCGCGCACACAGGTGCTACCGAAGCTGCAGGTCACGTTGGAGCAGGGGTCCCGGGACCCTGCGGGGGTGGGGAGCGTGGGGGGAGGTGCGGGGTGGGGTCACGAGGCCATCGCGACCGCCTCCAGGGAGCCCACCCGAGATGGGCACTCACCGCAGGGCCTGTGGCTAAGCGGGAGGGGGTGGGTGTCCCAAAGACGTCCCTGCCACCTCCAGGGAGCCCGCCTGGGACGCACACTCACCACAGGGCCCGTGGCTGAGCAGGCGGATGCGGCGCTGCTGACTGCACTGGGCCCGCTGCAGCTCACACTCGTTGCTGTAGGTGGAGGCGTCGGAGCCGCACACAGGCGCTACCACGGCGGGACAGGCGCTCCTCCTGCACACGCAGGACGCTCGGCCTGAGCCCTCTGCACTGGGCTCGCACACGGCACCGAAGCCGCACAACATTCCTCGGCACACTGGGGGTAGGGCAGGAGAAGGGAAGGTCAGAGCCCTGCCCCCCAGGCCTGCTGCCCTGTGCACACCTTCTGCCCTGGCCCGGGGTACCCGAGCACA
Organism: Lutra lutra; assembly: GCF_902655055.1. Lineage (NCBI taxonomy): Eukaryota > Metazoa > Chordata > Mammalia > Carnivora > Mustelidae > Lutra > Lutra lutra. The sequence continues at coordinate 197,535,699 of NC_062281.1, forward strand.
CCTTCTGCCCTGGTCCCGGGCACCTATGCGCACCTGCAGTGTCCACATGCCTGTGGAGACCCCAAGATGCACTCAGTGTGTTTGTTCAGAACCCCCACAGACACCTCTGCTCATGCCATGCGTGTCCACACGTTCTCGGCTGGGTGCTGACCGGAACACACCCCCCCACATCCCCACACTCCCACGTACCCTGACGGGGCCCGGCCCTTCTCCTCTCAAACCCCACCCACCCCAGAGCTTTTCCCTGGGGTAGAAGCTTCTCAGCTGTGGAGGGGGGCACCTCCCAGACCTTCCAGCAGCACCAGGGAGTTAATGACCCCATCGCCGGGAGCCCCCATGTGGCAGCGTGAGAAACAAACCCCCAGACCAGCTCCATGGCGGGGACTCGGCCCCACCTTGCTCAGGAGCCCACCCTCTCCTCACACCAGAATCAAAGGCCCTCGGCCGACTCCTGACCTATACCTTCACAGCCCTGGCCCCTCCCGGGAGCTGCTCGGCCCCAACACCAGCCCCAGCCCCACCACCTCTGCTCTGAGGTCAGATGGCTGTAGAGCAGACAGGTGGGAAGTCTCAGAGTCAGGCCACACGCTCCACCTCTGGCTCTGCGCCCTCCTCAGCACCCTAACCCCAGGCCTCCCTCCATGTTCCTCTTTTCTTCCCACAACTCTTCTGTGTGGGCCGGGCCTCTTGGGCCTTTCTCTGCCCGGCCCACACACTTCTGCGTCTCCCCAGGTCCCTCAGCTGTGGCTTTCTTGATGTGGCCTTCTGGATGGTTCCTGGTCCTCCAGCCCTCCCAGGTCTTCCCAGATGAAAGCTGGTGGGGCCTCTCTCTCTGAGGCCCCTCAGGCACGCACATGCCTACACCTCCCCATCTACCATCCCCACCTCAGTAAATGTCCTCACCCCCCACCCCTCCCCCCAGGCCTGCTGCCTCACCTCACACTCCCCAGCGACCTCCTCCAGGAGGCTGAGTACAGGGCCTCTGCTGACCTGTCCTTTTCCTCTTTCAACATTTTAGTTTCTGACTCTCTGGTTACAAACTGCCAGCACATCCCAAGGAAGTGGCTGCCCCTGACCGCCACCGGTGAGGGACCTCAGTAGTGCAGACTGGAGGAATGCAGAAGGCTCTGGGCCATTGAAACCCGAGCTGTCAGGACAGCCCCTCCTGAAGAGAGGCAGGCTAACTACAGTCCTCAGAACCCCTACCAGCATGGCGACCCCAGGTGTGCGGGCCTGTTACAGGTGCCGCCGTCCACGTCTACAATGTTTCATTGAGCCTAACGATCATTACTGAGTTATGGTGGAGAGGGTGCGGTGCCCCCACCGTCACCCCCCAGCAGGCTCAGGAAGTAGGGCAGGAGGGAGAAAGCACCTCGCTTCTGGGGAGGCCAGGGCCCCAAAAGGAGCTGGAGCTAGCGGTTGCCACGGTGACCCCTCAGTCGCACCTGTGTGCCCCACCCTGCAGGCCTCAGAGCCCGACTACCGCCACTGAGTCACCGGCCCCGTGACTGTGGGCAAGTTATCACACCTGCGCACCTCTTGCTGCAAATGGGGACAGTGGGACCTACTTCCCAGGGTTATTGTGAGGCTCACTGTGCCGGGACCTGCAGGGTGCCCAGCGCGCGACACCAGCTGCCCCAGTAACGGCAGGAATGAGAACCATTACTTCACTGGCCTCCCCTCCTGGCTCAAACCCAGCTCAAAGGCTGCGTTCTGTGAGGCCTCTTCCCGAGGTCTCCCTCCACTCTCCCCTTAGCACTTTCTCCTGCTCCTTCTCCTCACCAAGGCCCTCAGGACCCCCAGGCCGAGCTCACAGGCACTTGCTGATGTCCGGCTGACTTCTCTGACTGGCTTCAGTGGGACCTGCTGACCAAGGTCTCCCCAGAGTTCTGAGCCCATGGCCAAAAACTTGGTCCTTCTCTCATTAAACTTTAGGCTCCTGAGCTGGCTGCAGAGTGTCTGTGCCCTTGGGTTCAGACCTGTCTCCCCCTCTTCTCACCTCGGTCCAGCCAGACCCCTCCCCAGACCCCAGCCCCTCGGACAAAGACGTCTACTCCTGGATGACTAGCACATTCCTTGCCCACGGAGACCTGCACCCCCCCTTCGCAGCCCAGGGTTCTGCTCTGTCCCCTGCAAAGCAGTAACTAGGGGAGGACGGTGATGATGATGACAACAGCTAACCTATGATAAGTGAGTCTAGAGCACTGGGTCGGGTGTATGGAAGGTGGACTGCAAGGGGAGGGACTGGGGGCAGGAGACCAGAAACACTAGCCCCACACCTGTCCAAGCCCTTCCTCATCATGCAAGCTGCCCCTCACAGATGCACGGAGAGCACCCACGTGCCCGTGAGCCCTGCGCTCTGCCACACCTGCCCAGCTCCAACTCCCACGGAGGCTCTCTGGCCACTAGGCTCCCCTGTGCAGTCTTGCTCCCTGCACGACCGGGGCCCATGCCCTGCACCAGGCTGGAGGCGGCAGTGGCTTTTTATACTCCACGGGTGGAGTGGGTATGTTTACCTCCCCTCCTGGTCTCGGGTGAGCTGGGGGATGGAATGGGTGTCCTGAGCCCTGCCCATGGCCACAAGTACACAGTGTGTATGCCTACGAGGGATGATGACGGCCATGGCGTGGAGCTGTCCCCAAGAGTGCTGCAGGATCAGGAGGTGGGTATGGGGGCCCGCGCAAGCCTCTGTAGGGAAGACCGGGGTGTGTGTCAAGCAAAGGAGATGCACCAGGCTTTTAGGCTTCTGGAGAGGAGCCTGAGGACAGTGTTTAAATCCAGACAGCCCCATGCCTCTCACCTGCAGCCTGTGGGAGACTCAGTCTGGTCACCAGCTCCCAGCCCACTAGAGCCCCTATCCCATATACGGACTGCCTTCTCTAAGTGACTTCAGTGAACTTGGGCAGGTACCCACCCAGCAGGGGGCCAGGTACTGAGCACAAACTTGGAAGCTCTCACTGTCCCCACCCAACAGAGAACCCCAAGCTGCCCTTTCCTGTGGCCCTAATGGCTTCACCCCCTCCCGCCTCACATTAGCTTAATTACAGTGGCCCACAGACTAGCAGGCCCCTCAGGGAGGGTCAAGAAAGCTAACCCCAGGCTGTTCAGTCCAGGGACAGGCTCTCCAGACCCTCCTCGGTCGTTGGTCCTTCATGACCCCCCACTCCTCACACATATTGTCTGACCCATCTTACAACTCGCAGACCCCTGGATTTAGTCCCAGTTTTTTGGCCAAGAAGGCCAAGGCCCAAAGAAGTTGGAGCCATGCTTGTGTGTGATGGTCCATGGCCGACACAGGGCCAGGCCCAGGCCCAGGGACCCCACACGCCCTCCGCTTGCCCACCACTGTGGACATCCCAGGAAGGACCCAGGGTCCATTATCCAGCCTCCTCTCTGTTCCAAATACACCTAATATGTCTGGTGTGCCTACCCCAACAATGGTCCCTGACACCAAAGAGTGCCATGGCCCCATCCCAGGCACAGTCTCCCAAGTACAGCCTGTCACCAACTGAGGCCCCCACCAACTCACCATCCAGAGGCATTGGGGGCGCTGGTGTGAAGTGGGTCCCAGGTTTGTCTGGAAAAAAAACCCAAATATCTGAGTTAGTTCTCTCTGAGCAGGCCTTTCCATAGCCTGTCCCTTTGCCCAGTCTGGGCAGAGGGGCCACCTCTGCCCTCCCAGACCTCCCCTCTGTACTAGCGCCCACCCCATCCCTTCCCTGGCCCCATTCTGAGCCCCGAGGACTAGCCAAAGCCTGTGGGGGGGTCAAAGCAGAGGTCTTTGCTCTTCTCTGCCCTTCCAGCTGTAGGGTCGTGGCCCGACACCTGTAGGCCCAGAACAACAGGGGTGTGGGCAGCCACGCCCTCCCTAGCTGAGCCCAGCCCCAGGCCCTGCCAGAGCTCCCACTGCAGTGGGGTCTGCGGCTCCTGCCTCCCAGAGCAGGTTGTCTCTGCAGCTCAGGCCCCCACAAGCCCACGGATAAGCTTCATGGGGCCAAGGGATCCCAAGAACGGCCCATCCTGTTCTTAGAAGATGCAGGTGGTCCCTGTGAGTCCCATCTCAGCCAGTAGCCTCGGTGTGACCCTGCCTGTCCCCCAGTCGGCCCGGTGGCTGAGGCAAGCGACCTCAGCCAGCAGGAGGCTCACACGAGCCTGGCCCAGGATGGCCATGCCCGCAACCACGTACAGTTGTTGAGGAAAAGCAGGACAGCGAAGCCCAGCGTGGAAGTGGCCAGCAGGATCAGGCAGACGTTGCAGGGGATCATGAAATAGCGCACCAGCAGGGAGACCCCGCGCTGCTGCCGCGGGTCCCGCTCCAGAGGCAGCGGAGGCATGGCCCTGGGTTCTCAGTCCCCACGCTCAGGGTGTGGGGGCTCCTCAAGGGGCGCCCTTGGGCCTCTTCGGGGCAACTCCCCCCATGCTGGGACCCCCGGGGCAGCTGACAGCAGCTGTGCGCTCAAAGTTCAGTGCGGTCCCTGCCCGGAGAGCCGCAGGACCCCGCCGTGGCCCTCGAGGCTCATCACGGGCGGTGGGCAGGGTTTTCAGGAGGAAGAGAAGCTTGGACCGGCCAGCGGCCAGCCCTTGCGTCCACGAGCCAGTAGCCGCGGGAGCCGGCAGCTGTCCGCAGGGCTCCGGCCGCGCTCGGTCTTCCCGGAGCCCGCGTCCCCGCCCGGCCGGCTTCCCGGGAGGCGCCGGCCCGAGGGGCCCCGGCGGCGCGGTGCCGGGCGCGAGGGTCTCCAGTCCCGGCCGAGGCGGGAGCGGCGAAGGCAGCGAGCAGGAGGCGCGCGTCGGCGAGCGGAGAATAAAGGGCCTCGGAGGGCCGCGCCTCGGCTCCCGCCTCCGGCCGAGCAGCGCCAGCTCGCGTCGCCCTCGCCGGGGCTGAGGCGGTGAGCGAGGGGCGAGGGGCGCCGCGGAAGGAGGGCGGGAGCCGAGACAAAGGAAGCCGCCCCCGGGGACCCCGCTGTCCGCGGGGAGTCGGGGCTCGCGGCGCAGCGGACCGGGCGGAAGGGGACGGCAGGGCGGCGGCACAAAAGGGGACGCGGGCGCAGGCGGGGGCAGCAGCAGGGGTGGGGGGTGGGGGGCGAGGTGGGAGCCGGGGCCGGGGAAGGAGCAGGGGTCGCGGGGAGGGTGGTGCGGAGGGAGGTGGGGGGTTGGAGGCAGGTGCCGGGGCGGGGTGGGCGGAGGGAGAAGGGGCGGGGCGGGGTCAGGGGCGGGGCGGGTTCCCTGCGGCGCCCCCCCTGCGGAGCCCGGCGGGCGGGAGCGGGTCAGCGGCCGAGGCCTCGGCGCGGGGCGGGAGGGTCACGCCGACTCCCCGCAGGGGGGCTCGCGCCCGCGTGCAGAACTCCATGGGCGGCTGCGGTGTGCGCGCGCTCGCGTGCGCGCGCCGGCCCCGCCCTGGAGGTGGCCTGTGGGGGAGGGGCCCCAGGTGCGCACACAGGTGGTGAGCGCGCCGGGTCCAGCACCGAGGGCGGAAAAGGAGGAGGAGGGGGTGGCGAGACAGGCCCACCCGCGCCTGGGAACTGCCCGCCACACCTCAAGCCGCCCGCGGCCTGCCCGCCTCCCCTCGGGGACGGAGAGCGGAACATGCAAATGAGCTCCTGGTCCAACATCATTATGTAAATAGTCGCGGGCCTCGGGCCGGGTCCCGTGGGCCTGGAGCGCCCCCCGGAGGCCACCAGCGAGCGGCCGGGCCGTGACGTCACAGCCGGGCCGGGGCGCGGGGGTGGGCCCCCCGGAGTCAGGCCTCTCCGCGTCTGCCGCCTGAGGACGCCCCTTTCCTAGCTCCTGCCGGCCTGGGGGTAAGGCGACGGTCGTGCACCGTCCCCGTCATCCACACCGGTCACACCCCACTCTCCGCAGCCGGAATCCGATAGGTGGCCATGTCTAGGACTAACCCTTCATTCCCCCGCACCCCCATCCCGCCACGGCCCACAGTCCTTTGGGAGGGACCCCCTAAGCGCTACCGCCACCCCCACCAGGTCTGGCCTCCTGGACTAGCCTGGACCTGGTCACAGGCCTTCGAGGCCCTGCAGTGACCTCTGCGTGTCCCTCTCTGAGTCGGCCAGCCCTTTCTGGAGAGACAGGAAGAGGAAGCTTGGACTCCAAGGTACAGAGGATCCCTCTTCTCCTTGGGGTCAGGACCCACCCACCCCAGCCCAGGACCCCTTCTGGTCAGTTCCTTCCAAGGGCTGCTGACCAACTCCCCAGCCCTGCTGAAAGACCTTAATTGCACCACTGCCCCCCACGCCATCCATGCTCAGTCACACTCATCTACCCACAGGCCCACACGCAACAGACACACGGCTGCCCACTTGTTCAGACTTACTCACACGCTGCGCTCAGGCCTCCGGAGGGGTGTTGGCACATGTGGTCAGCAGCTCCCCCTTTCAGCCAGATAGCCCCCCGTGCCACCCTGGTCACTTGGAGGTTGCGTCCCAGTGCCGTCTGGAGACAAGCACTGAGCACAGCCGCTCTCCCCGGCCCTTCTAGTGCTGGCTCTCCGCTGGTCTGCAGCGACACCACCCCAGGGCACAAATGGACACCTTGGTGCTCCACTCCCACCAAGCCTCCAGCGGGTCCCTCCATCCTATGCTGCACTCAGTTGTGTCACAAACACATCCCTAGAGCTCCCCCCAGTTCCTGGTCAGGAGGTTCCTCCACACTCCCCCCAACCTCCTGCCCCCCTCCCACCTCCTCAGCCCCAGCAGCCGCCTGCCACCAGCCAGGGTCTCGTCCCATGAGGCCCATCTGCTTTGACTCCTTTCCATCCTGTGGCCAGGCACACTAGTGCCATATCCCACACGGGGTTACCATCTTGCCAGGGTCCCCCACCACCCACAGTGGAGGTCTTCAAACCTCCTAGAGCCTAAGGAAACCTCATCAAACTTTGCAGGAAAAGCCAATAAATGGCAAGGTTCCCTCACCTCACACTGCAGTGGACCCAGAGCAGCAGGACCCATCAGGAGACCCTGGCCCCAGGTCAGCCTCACCTTCTCAGGGGTGCCTCCCATCCCCTACCTCACCTCACTGGACCTTGGCACTGCCCACACCACGCGGAGTGCCGGCAGCTCCCCAGGGCACCGCCCTGGAACGGGAGCACCCGGGGCAGGGTCTGACTTTTTATCTTCTTGGGGCAGGGCTTGGCTCAGAGCCCAAACACCTGGTGTGGTGAGCCGGGCGGTTCACACATTTTCCCATTTACTTGTCACTGCGGTCCCCCAGGATCCGCATCCCTTGGCTCGGCAAGGGCCCCGGGACAGTGCCAGGGGTCAAACGCCAGGCAATGCTCACATGCCCAAGCACACGGGCACCGTCTGCTATGGCCACAGCAACACGGGAAGACTCTGCAGGACGAAGGGGATAAAGCCACCAGGCTGTGGGAGGGGTCAGCCTAGGGACCCGTGTGAGTCTGGGGTGCGGTGGGGGCTGACAAAGGACTGTCTCGCTTTCAGAGGCTCACGTGGGGGAAGGGGAGCCAGCAGGCAGCCTGTCCTTCCTGGCCTCAGTCAGAGTCTGAGCCCCCGACAGGGGCTCCACACTCCACGCCTTCAGAGAGACAAAGGGCCATTGAGGCCCCAGACCCAGCAGGGGGAGGGGAACACAGCTACCAAGAGCTATTTTGGGATCTTCAGACTCAAAATCATTCAGCTCTGACCAGCCTACACCAGCACATACCCTTGGAAGGAACAGAGGATGTTCCCGGCCAGAAACGAGCCCCTTTGGTCTCTGGGCTCCCACTCAGCCATGTGGGACAGCACACGCACGTTCAGCGTTCCAGAAGTTACAACAGGGACACCCAGGTTTGCGCCGGCACTGGGTGGTACACACTCCTTCCTCACTCACTGGCACGAATGCACCCCGGGCAGCTCGCACACACGCTCTCGCCTTCAGGTAGCAGGAGCCTTGTCCCTCACCACACAACACACGTCGGGTTTGCCCCCAAGCACGTGCATGTGCACACGTGAAGGCTCTCCAGGTACTTCTCTGGACACGAGAAGGAAGCTGAGGGGTGGGGTCTGGAGAAGACGGGGTGTCCAGCCCACCAGCAACCTGATGGCCCGTTTCTCATGCAGAGGACCCCTTCCTCACTCTGGAGGGACCTGGTCCCAGCTACCCAGGAAAGGGCAGGGTGGGGTGGCCCCACCTTCCCCTCGGCAGGGTCCCAGGGCACACGCCCACACACACCTCTAATGCTGGAGCCTCCCCTGGCCGGAGCCACCCCGTCTGTCTGTCCCACGTTCCCTGGGGATCTCGAGGTGCGCGTCACGAGGACAGAGAACGTGGCTGCCATGGGTCGCTCAGGTGTAGGCGACCCAGCTTGTCCAGGGTCACAGGGATCTGGCTGCCCTGGTCAGACAGAGCAGCCCCTCACCTCCGGTCCCCCGTCTCCTGGTGTCTGCCCTCAAGCTGCAGCCATTCCCTCCGTCTGGGCCTTGGCGGACAATGGGTACTTCACAGTGGGATGCTGCTGCTGGGCCAGGGCCAGCCACTGGGAAGGAGGCCATGTCAGGCCCAAGCCTCCCGTTCTCAGCTCAGGTGAGGCCGGCAGGTAGCCATGTTTGACTCTGGTGGCTGAGTGCCCACCCCTCTGGACAGCAGGCAAGGCCCACCCTCCGGCCGTGAGTCCACGCGGCAGGGTGGTGGCATTACGCGGCAGTTTTGAGGAGCAGCTCGGCAAGTCCACATGCTTGGATGCCAGCGGCCTGACCACAGGCCTCTACACTTGTCCCTAAGTCCTTGGGTGTTGCTCCTTGGTGTCCAGGGTCCCTCCAGCCCTGTCTCGCTAGCCTGAGCTCCTGCATCGTGCAGGCTAAGCGGGTGCTGAGTCAGAGGGATGGTCTGCCCTCAGGGAGGTCACCTGAGGGCAGAGACCTGGGTGATAAGGAGAAAGGGTTGCACAGGTGCATGCGGAGAACTTCCAGATGGACACAGCGGCGAAGTCCCAGGGGCCTGCCAGGGGAGGCGGTGCCAGCGGGGCCAAGAAGCAAGAGTAAGGAGCTTCTGAGGCCCGGAGCGCCGGGGAGGGAGCCCCATCAGGGCCTGGACCCGGCCAGGACACAGGCGGTCGCCACCAGGGGGCGCCACGGGAACAGCGGCGAGTCGTTGCCGGCAGCAAAAGAAGGGATGGAGTGGGGCGGGTGCTCATCCACGCCCTCCGTCCCTCTTCTCAGGGACACCCCCAGTCGGCCTCCTTCTCCATCCAGCCTGTCTCCGGGAGGAAGAGAGAGCTGGGGGAGCCAGGAGGCACCGAGGTGTGGGCAGGGCCCGGAGAATCAGGAGGCCTGGCTGCGCTGAGCGGGGCCCCGGCGGAGGCCAGGAGGGGCGCACCCACCCGGCACTGGGGTCTGAACGGGGCCGATGAGCGTGATGCCTGGCAGACACTTGCTGGGGCTCGGAGAGGCAGAGAGGTTCAGAAGACAAAGGGGCAGAGAGACAGAGACACCCACAGAGGAGGGAGGTGCGGACAGAAAACAGGCAGGTGTCTGCGGGCGGAGTGTCCCCCAGGGGGAGAGCCAGGCACAGAGGGTGCTGTCGTCGGTGGGAAGGCACAGGCGCCAAGGGTGAGGGCCAGCCTGCTCCTTCAGCCAGCAGGTCTCAGCCCTCGCCTCTGGTTTTCCAGCTCGGTCTCCCCCCACCGCTCGCCCAGGCTCCGGACACCTGCTGCTCCCTGCAGCCACTAGACCTCGTGCTGTCTGTCTGTCTGCCCAGAACACCCCTCCCCCTTTGCCTACACCCCTCGGCACCGAGCGCACACGTGGCTTCCACGAGAAGCCCATCGGGCCCCAGCGGGGGTCTGAGCAGGGGACAGCAGCGGCCCCTTCCGGTGAGCCTGTTTCTCGGGTGGACCCTGCGCTGGGCAGCAGGTGGATGTGGCTGAGGCAGGAGCCGCCGGATGAGCGACGCCGGGACCTGGCCCCACAGCCTCCCACCCCGGAAGAGGAGTCGGCTGGGGCAGGGGTCTGTGCCGTCCGAGGACAGACGCGCAGCTGCCTCTGCAGCCACAGGGCGCAGCCTGCTTCTCCCAGGGCCGCAGTGCGGTGACTTGTGAGGAGCAGGAACGCCTCAGACCCGCCTTCGGCCAGCACAGACCCGGCTCTCCGCCTGGCCCCACTCAACTCCCTGACCGCTGCCACCCCCAGAGCCCTGCGCCGTACTCAGGGTCCCACAGGTGCATGCTGAGATCGTGTACCGGAGTGGCCCCAGGGACTCTGTCCTGTCAGCACAGCATTTTCGTCTCAGTGTTGGGAAACCGCCGTGGTCACTCCCAGAAGCAGAGCTGGCAGGAGGAGGTGCCCAGCCCTCTGCCAGGCTCAGGGTGGGCAGCGGGCAGGAACAGGAGAGCCCACGGCAAGCAGAGGCCAGGAGCCCATTGTGAGAGCACCCGAGGGGCTCCCGCCCCAGGCCAAGCCCAGGGACACAAGGGCGGCAGAAACCACAGGCCACCAGCTGGGCTCTGACCACCATCCTCCTGTGCACAGAGGAGGACATCTGAGGTTACAGGCACCCATGCACACATGTACACAGACACGTGCACACACACATGTGCGGGCCCCGCAGCTGGAAGCAGCTGGCTGCTTGGGAGGACAGAAAGCTCCCCTCTCCTGAGCCTCCACTCCATGGGGGAGGGGGAGGGGGAGGAGGAGGAGGGACGGGGAGGGGCCATCTTCCCCTTCCCAGGTCCAGCGGGAAGCAGCCCCTGGCGGGGGGTCTTCCTCAGAGGAAGTTCTCGGGGATCTGCTCGGATCTGCTCTGCGGGGAGAGAGGCCCCTTGGAGGGAAGCTTCTCTCCCCACTGGATGCTCCACCAGAGGCCTAGGTCACCCCCTCCAGACTCTGAACACAGCCTAGGGCTTGAACATGACCCCCTCCTAAGCCCCAGTACAGAACTAAGCTGGGCACATTACCCTCCTTCGCTGACCTGGGTCACTATCATTAGCGTAACTGTCACTGGGGTGCTGCCCGTCTCTCTTTTCAGTGGGCACTTCCTGGGACTCTGCGGGTGTAGAGCACTATGTGGGCTACTGTGGGGACTGCACTCAGAGCCCCCAGCCCAGCCCCCACCAGGCCTCAGTGGCCAGAGTGGGGAGCCTTGACGCCCCTGTCCCAGGGGCAAGGGGAGTGCTAGGGCCGGGAGGGCACAGCAGAAAAGGGGGTCCCTTCTCTACCCTACACCCAGGAGGAAATTGCTGGGTGAGGGGGAGACAGGGGTGACTGTCCTGGGTCCCCTAGGCAGAGGCAAAGGGTGGGGGTGGGAAGGAGGCCTGTTCTCCACTCTCCTGTGGTGCTGGGCGGTAGGCTTTGATTCTCATGGGGCTGTGGGTGATTAACCCTTCAGGAAGGAAGCAAGGTGGCCACCCGGCCACTGTGCTGGAGGAGGCTGTGCTGGACCCTTGGCCCTGAGGCCAGGGCCCCTGTTCCACTAACTGCCCTGGGGCAGCTCCATCCCTTCCTCTGCCATCCTTGCTCCCCCAGCCTGTGCGGGTTGGCGGGGTGGCAAGGGCAGAGCCAGCCCCACCAGGATGCGCTCTGCCCCACACAGCTCGACACAGCTCGGCATAGCATGACACAGCTCGGGATGGTCAGTGAAGACAGAGGGAGAGGGAGGACGGTTCCAAAACAACATTTTTTTCCATTTCCAGTCTGCAGGAGCTTGGGATGAGGGGCGGGTGGAGTCTGGAAAAAGCTAAGAGCTGTTTCTACTGGCTTAGCCCGGCCCAAAGGGAAAGACATCCCCAGGGAAGTGACAAGAGAGCGAGCCCTTCGCTTTCAGCTAGCAAAGCCCACCCCTGGGGCTGCCCCAGCAAAGGCACATCAAAATCAAAGCCGAAGCCAGCAGGTGCCCAGGAAGCACCTGACTTCCAGCCAAGGACGCCCCAGGTGGGGACAGGCCAGCACAGTGGGGGGTCACGCCCCATGTGGGCAGACTCCTTCCCCCAGTGAAGGGAAGTAGAGAGAGTGGGGCAGGCTGCCTCCCGTCTGGGCCTGCCTCCCCTCAGCCCTCCTGGCTGACCTGCCTGGGGGAGGGGCCCAGGAGGACACTGGGCGGGGTCTGCAAAGGGATGGGGTGAGAACCCACAGTCTAGAAGAGGGCAGAAGAGGGATCAGGGAGAAGCTACCTCCCACTTCAGCAGGGAGGAATGTGGGGGGAGTAGGGCAGTAGGGCAGGAATGGGGTGGGGGAGTACGGAAGCTAAGTGCCAGAAAACAGGAAAGAGCCCAGATACCTTCCTGAATATCTCCCTGCCCCGCATGGTGGGGAGCTGGTCCTGCCTGGGGGTGTCTGTCACCCACACTGGGCTCCAAGGCCTGCAGGGCCTGAAAGGAGTCAGGCAGCTCAGGACCTACTGGCTCCCCATCCCGACCCGCGGCACTGCCCTCCTTCAGGTCCTAGACAGCTGGCCTGGCAGGGAGGAAGGGAGGGAACTCACTAGAATCAGGCCTGCCAGGACCCCCTCCAGGGCTGGGCAGGGCTGGGCTGGGCCCGTGCCAGACTCAATCTGACCCCGTCCCTGTGCCAGGCCCCAGCTGAGGGCAGACAACACTTCCTTTCTCTGTTTCTGGCTCCCAGTGGGGAGGGAAGGGCTCCAGGCCCTCAGCCAGGCCCATGTCCTTTCTGGGGGCTGCAGGAGAAGCCCTAGGACCAGCCTTCATGGGGCAGGGTGGGGAGGGTGGTGGGAGGCTGGGGGCAGTGTCCAGACCAGAGCAAGGTGGCTGAGGGCTGGAGGAAATGCTGGCCAGCCTGGGCAGGCTCTCAGTGCGTGGGCAGCTGGCACGGGAAGGGGCCCGGCTACTTCCCTGACAAAGCAGTGGGGGGGGGTCTCCTGGCAGGCGCTGCCAGAGCGTCAGGCCTCCCTCACCCAAAGGTGGCGAAGAGGGAGGGACACATACCTGTCTCGGTTATGCCAGGAATGTGGGTGGGGGGGGGGAGGAGGAGGACTTGAGGATGGGGGAGGAGGAGCCTTCCTGGGGGCTGGAGGCTGGGGAAGGGGCCGGACCTGCAGAGCCAGGAAGAACCTGCCGGCCTTGGGGGGGCGCAGCTGTGTGTGCCGCCCAGTGGCAGGCGTCCCTTCAGGACAGTAGCTAGGCAGGGATGAGAAGGGAGCAGACCAAGGGTGCACCCCAGGAGGTAGGCCTGGGAAGACATGCCCCCTACCTTGGCCTCTCTGGGCCTTTAGGAATGGGGAGGCCTGAGGAGGGAAGTGTGCCATGGACAAGGACCTCCTGCTCACAGTGGGACCTTGTGGTCTCAGGGTGACCTGCAGAGATGAGGGGTTGCCCGGCTTCCCTCTGGGCCCTGTGGGGCTGGGACAACTATGGAGACCCTGGGAACAGAATGAGGTCAGAGTCAGATGCGGAAGAGTCACCTCAGCCCACGTCCTGTCCATCTGAACCCCTCATGAGGGTGAAGCCTTGGCTCATGGAGAGCCAAGGATGGAGTCCTGGGGTGGGGTCTGAGTCCTTCCCTCCTGCAGAACAGGAAAGGGGCCATCCTCCCACCCCCACCCAGCCTGGGAAGGGGGGCACAGAATTATTCCTTCCCCAAGCCTGAGCCTGGCTCCAGGGGATCTCGTGCCTCAGGGAGGCACCCTCCCTCACCCTGGGCTTCTGGGGACATCAACCCTGTCCTAGAATCCAGCCCTCCCAGCCCCCTCCCCATGGCACCTGGTTTGCTTTTAAAGTAGAGGTCTGTGTCACCCACCTCAAAACCTCTGGCCACCTCACAGTGGAGACTGAGCTCCTCCCCTCCACCTGGCTCCCCCGGGAAGGCCCCAAACCAGTCCTGGTGTTAGCCCTTCTCTGCATGCCCTCTCCCCAAGACTGTCCTCACCCCCCAGGCCCACCCAGGAGAGCCGATGTCTCCGCCCATCCTGGGAGCTCACGCCATGACTGTACGCTGGCCTGTGTGTCCAGCACCGCCCTCCCTCCAGCTGGAGCTCAGGTCCTAGCCTAATACCTGAGCACCGGCTGCCCAGGGCACACAGTAGGTCGGGCCTCAGCCAGTCCTGGCTGGGGGGCTCTCCCTGGGTACCCTCCTTTCTAGCTGTCCCCATGCCCAGCCTGGCATATCCAGAACCAGGGGCTGGCGTGGGTACAACAGGCTTTGGCAAGACACCAAACCTTGTTCTGTCCAGGGTGGCCCTCTGGCCACACGCCCTCTGACCCCACAGAAGGCCACAGTTACTGAGTCACGGACCCTCAGGCTGGACCCGCCCAGCTGTAGAGTTGATAATTCACTCTATCTCACAAGGAGAGGAGACTCTCTGTACCCTGACCCCTCTTCTCCAGCTTCTCCTTACACAGCCCCCCCCCCCCCACATCCATCAAACTTGGCATCAGCATCCCACAGGGATTGCCATCGCCAGGCCACCCTCCCATCTTTCCCCTGGACCTGTCCAGAGCAGGACCAGGGTCTCAAGTCCTGGCTCTGAGTGAGAGCTGGTCTGGGACCCCTCATCTGAGCCACTGCAGGGAAGGGGCCTGCTGGCTTCTCTGTGTGACGCTAAGGCCCCAGGCCCTGGAGCAGCCCCAGAAACAGATGACAAGAGGCTGGGCAGAATGCCAAAGGCCTCCCCATTTCAGGTTCTGCCCTGACTCCTGCACAGTCCTTCTCAGACCACCACAGGATCCCACAGAAACCAAGCCAACATCACACCCTAAGCTAGACAGAAGGTGGGACCTCCCTGCTCCCAAAAGAACCAACAGGGGAGACAGAGTTGCCTTCCAGGGAAAGGAAGTCATAGACCCTTCCCACTGGCTTGAGGAGGAAATGTTCTTTCCACTCCCCCCCACCGCCCCCCTCCAATGCATCCCTTCCCAGGCAGCCATGAGGTGACAGACAGGATGTAGGGGCGAGGGGCAGTTCCTATATTCTCCCTGCCACATTCCCCAGCAAAGGATCTCAGCCCCCAACTGGGACTCTCCTGGGGCAAAGGGGGGGTGGGGCCTGGAAGCCAGGTCGCGGGATTCCAGCTCCCCTCACAGCGGCTGGGCTGGGGGAGGAGTGCGCTGAGCCACTCAGAGCAGACGTGTGTTATGTGGACAGCAGACGACTCAGGGAATTCCACATCCACTCAAACCCCCTAGACGTATCCACACCACAAAACTCCCTCTTTCCAGAAATGACAGGCCTCCTGGAACACAGAGCGGGGCGGCCCCTCCTCCGACCCCTCTGCCCCACTCTGAGGGGTTTGCTCACATGTGGGACCCATCCAAACCGATGTTTGGGCTTCTGCAGGAACACAAACAGGGGATGTTCATTCACCTGGTCCCCGCCTCTCACTCAGAAAAGGACCCTCCAGGAGAGGGTGAGGAGCTTGGGGGGAGGGGAAGCAGAAGAGAAGGAAGCCTGTCCCTTTGCAGGACGGGGGACTTACTTGGCTGCAAGACAGGAGACAGTGGCACTGTGGGGCGGGGGCTGGTCCGTGGGAATCCCTACTAATGTCAGAGATCAGGGCTGACCTCGAGATGGCCGGACTCAGCTGGGAGGTCAGGGGGACAGGAAGGAGGCCAGACCACAAGATACATGTGCTCTGGCCTACAGTGAACTCTCCTGCGCCCCCAGGGCATGACAGAGCTCCTCCAAGTCTGCCCTTCAGCCACCCGCCCCATCCCCCGCAAGGCCCCTGTACCTTCCACACAGTGCTCCACTTCCTCCAGGTTCCGCAGCGTGATGCGCATGAGGCTGGAATTGAGCATCAGCTCATTTTTGTGGGCGGGCCACAGGTATGGGGGTGCAGGGTTCACAAAGAAGATCCTGGTGTCCCCAGTGGACACCTGGTTGTCACAGATGAGGGGGTCGCCAAAGCCACCGATCACCACCTTACTGCCACCGTCAAGCAGGCTCTCTTGGGTCACCATGTCTTTGCCCTTCAAGTACCGCCAGACTCGAACCTATGGTGGACATGGCGGGGGGGGGGCAGGTGTCAGTGTCCCCTTTCCACTGGGGACATGAGGCCGCAGGGTCCAGGGATGAGCAACAGACTGGCTACCTGGGCTTTTTCTTCTCATCCCACCTCAGGTGCTCAGGCCGGATGTCCAGGGTAGGCTCAAACCCCGGGCAGAGATGGACAGAGATCTTTGGGTCAGCCCCTCAGAGGAAGCAGACAAACACGAGGGAGGCCACTACCTGCGAGCGTCACCCAGAAGGACAGGAAGCCTGTGAACACACGCCCTCTCCCAGGAAGCAGCACTCCCGCCCCCAAGGTCTAACTGACCCGGCTGCCTCCCATAGCATCCATCTCGACTCAGGCTGGGTACAGGAAGGGGGTCCACCTTCCACGGCCCTACTTTCCCCATCCGCCCACCCATCGACAGCCAGGAGCACCTAACACGGACCCTGGAGTTTCAGCGCAATGGGCTCCGAGCCAGCTTGGCTCTTTGCAGCCCTGTGGGTGGGCTGAGACACCCCCCCACACCCCAGGAGGTGAAAGACCCCTCCTCCTGCCAGGCTCCTACAGTGAACATAGGCAAGGCAGACTTCGAACCACAAAATCAAGTTTGGGCAGCACAGGGTGGCCCCACCCTACACACTCTCACTCCTGGGGCCCTGAGGGTACCTGCTCTGACAAACCAAGCCCTGAGACACCACAGCTAGGGTGCGGGGGTGCAGAAGGGTTTCGGGAGCTGCAGGCTGTGCTGGCATGTCCACGGAGACATAGGCACAGGGGACTGGAGCCCACACACTCTCTGAGAAGAAACCCCTTTCTTCAGGAGCTCTGGGAAGCCGAGACTTCTGGAATGGGTGATCAAAGACAATGGTGGCCTGCCCACCTGCCAGGGCCCTGCTGGGAGCCTTGGGACTGCAGCTTCTGCAGGGATCCCCTCCTCCTTCCAGGGGGTGAGCCGTGTCCCGCCTTATCCCTCCCAACCTGAGACACACAGTAGGCTCTGGAAGGAAGAGAACCAGCCAGGAGAGGGCTGGGCTGCTTTCATCGCCTGCCCCCACCCCAGCCACACCCAGGAGCAGCGGGGAGGAAGTCGGGAAAATCCTGCAGGGACTTGGCAAAGTGCCCCGGTGTGGTGGAGGGGAGGGGGCTGGGCAGGGGATCCCAGCTGTAGCTTGCACAGGCCAATCTGAAAGAGGCTGCCGCCGCTCCCCATCTCCATGGAGAAGGAATGATCCGATTTCTGCTCAGGGGGGTGGTTTTAGGGGCGGGAGCCGGGACAGGCCGGGTCCCCTGAGCCCTCCCTAGGAACGTTCTGTGGAGGAAAAAAAAACTACAAAAACCACCAAACCTAGTCCAGGGGCTCCAAGTCCAGCTGAGGCAAGGACCCTCTTCTTTGGCCAGGGGGATCCAGTTTTCCTAGGAGCAGGATGGGGCACCTGTCCCTGCACCCCTCCACATTTGAGGCTCAGCAACGGTCCCGCCCACTTCTCTGCTCCTGTCCCCCAAACCTAGCCACTGCAGCGCCACACCCCAGGATCCCGGGGTTGGAAGATTAGTTGTGCACTCCACTCTCTCTCCTGAACACCCCCTCTCGCCCTCTGGGAAGGGGTGCCAGCACTGACCACAGGCCAAATCCCCACTTTCACCCCAAGCGGAAGGCGTCGGTTCCCCTCGTCCCCATTCCTTTTCTTTAACTGATGGGGAGGGGTGTGGTAGCCCGTTTCCCTGGGGAGGGGGGCGGCGCACTTGCCCGCAATAAGGTAGTGGGCCTGGGGTGGGGGTGGGGGCAGACGTGACCGGGTCTCCCAGGCCTGGGCGCCGCGAGGTGGGACTGCAGAGGTGCCGCAGGAACTTTCCCGCAGGCACTCGCGAGTTTTCCGGGACCCGGCGCCCCACCCGGGGGCTCGGCGGTCGCCAAGGGAGCGGGAGCGGGAGCTGCAGAGCGTCTGATGCCCGTTCCCACGGCCTGGGGCGGGGGTCTCAGTGGGGCGGCCAGCTTCTCGAAGGGAAGGCCTCGGGGGCAGGGGTCCGGGATGGCGGGGGAAGAGACCCCCAGCCCAGGCTTCCAGGAGGGGTATTTGTTGGGGGGGGGGGTCTCAGGGTCCCGGCGGGGGCCCACCTTGCACGAGTACGTGTGCTGCACCGGGTCCACGTTGAGAATCTCCTCCACGGTGCCGGTGAGCACCACGTTCGCCTCCTCCTCCCGCCGCTCTAGCGCGCGCTCCGGGCACGTCCCGTCGGCGCTGGGCAGGGCGCGCGCGGCCACCACCAGGAGCAGCAGGAGCGGCTGCAGCGGGGCCCAGCCGGACGGCCACAGGCTGGGCATGGCGCGGGCCGAGGACGGCGGAAGGCGGCCAGAGCAAGCGCGCGGGCCTGGCCGCGCCGGGAACGGGACTAGACAGGACGGGACGCAGCTCCTGGGAGGCGGTGGGAGCGCGGGCGGCGCGGGGGCGGGACCCGGGGCAGCCCCGCCCCTTCCCCGCCTCCCCACCTCCCCCAACCCCAGCTCCCCGGCCCGCGCCGGTCCCCGGCCCGCCCGGCGCCCCGCGACCCGCGCCGGCCGCGAACAAAGCGTCGGGACAGCGGCGCCGGGCGGGGGCCGGGCTGGTGGGAGGGAGGGGCCGGGCTGGGTCCGGCCGAGGTGGCTGGTGGGACTCGCCCCGGCGGAGGGGCGGACGGAGCAGGGGGGTGGGTGGGCCCGGGGCGGGCGTTGCTCGCCCTCCTGCGGCGCACCCCCACGGACGCCCCCCCCGCCCGCGCGGACATCACTCCCCCGCCCAGGAAATGCGGCTGCAATCGGGTTAATGCATAATCTGGAGGCGACGTGACGGGACTTCCAAGAGGTTCCAGGCTGTGCCGCGGCCGGAGCTGCGGGAGCTTCCTGGCCGCGGGAAGGGGCCGCCAGATCCTGGGACCCCGCGACCCCTCGGGCCGTGCAGGCCCACGCCCCTCCCCCGGCGGGAAGAACACGACGGGGAACCACCGCCTCTTTTAGGAAACTGGGGACGGAAACTCGCCCCGGCGCGGGACCCCCAGCCTGTTCGGGGGAGGAGGCGGCCCCAGCAGGCCGCGCCCCCGGCTGGCTGGGACCAATGTGGGCTGGGGGCCGCGGTGATTGGTCTGGACGGAGCGCAGGCCCGCCCACCGCGCGCTCCCGGGTCAGCTCGGGCCTCGCCGCAGAGCCGAGGGCTCCCTCTGCCGTCCAGCCGAGACGCCGTCGGGTCGGCGGCGACCGGCCACGCCCCCTCCTCAGGGCCCTGGCGGGCGCTTCCCCAGCCCGCGGTTCTGGGTACCAGGTAAACTGAGATCCGGAGGGCACAGCTTAGAGCCTGGCTTCGCTGAAGATCGAGGGGGAGGGAGAGGGGACCGCTGCTGTCCCTCCGGGGCTGGGTCTGCGGGACACCCCCTCACTCCAAGCCAGCCACAGCTGTCCGAAGCAACGGAGGGTGAGAGGGAGAAGAGGCCCTTCTGGAGAGGACCCCACGTCCCCTCCAAGGATGCAGGCTCACACTTGCTAGTTTGTAGCGTGGCAAAGAAGTGAGAAGGGGAGCGGAAACGGGGGAGCACCGCTCCCACACGCGTACGCACAGCTGTTGGCCACAGATAAGCCAGACATGAAGTCCCACAGACCAGAAAGGGGAGTCTGGGTCTCCCGCCAAATTACCCTGAACAGTCTGAAAGCTGGGGTCTGGATGTCCCCAGAGTCATGGACTTTAGCCCAAAGAAGTGTACTTTCAGTGTCTCCTGCTGTCCCCCCCACCCCCATCTTGCCTGTGTCTGGGACTGACTCCGTCTGGCTCCCCTGGAGCTCTTGGGAAATTGGTATAGAGAGAAGCATTCTATGTGGAGGCTGGTGTAGCCTTTGCCAAGTTAGGTGCCCCATCTAGGACAAGCTCTTTCACATGGACTGGAGGAACCCCTCATTCCTGGAGGCCCCTGTCCTGTTGGCCACGGCCTCTCTACCAGGTGAAGCCTCAAGGCCAGGGTGTTCATTGGAGAACGGTCCCCATTCAGCAGCAGCCCCATGGTGATGCGAGTGTTCAACCCTCCCTGGACCCATGCAGACAGGACTGGGCAGGCGGATGTGGCCTGAGGGCCAAGAGGCCCCAAGGCCCTGTTTGGTGTGGAGGAGCCTGCCTCACAGCCCAACCAGTCATGGCCTAGGGCCTCACCCTCTCCCTGCTTCTCCAGGGTGCTGGTCCCAGCAGGAACCTGACCACACCTTCCCCTCCCTGTATCGTCTGCTGGCCCAGATGTGGGGGATGGAAACCTGCTGTGCAGAGGCTGATGGGCTCAATCTGGAGCCAGGGGTGGGCTCCAGCAGAGGGGCCTCTTTTCTTTCTTTAGAAGTTAATTTCCCAAAGGTGTGGGGACATCTTCAGTTTGTCCAAGGGGTGGATCACCATTTTGACCTCACCAGACTTGTCCCTGCCCTTGGCAACCCCAGCCTAGTGATCACCCAGTGACCCTGGGTCTCCTTATCCCACTTCCTCTTCTGTCCCTCCCCCAGCCCCATAAGCAGGGATGCAGAAGCGAGGGGTGCTGGGGAAGGACTCATTTAATATTGCGGTCAACTTTTATTACTCGCACTTGGTCAGGGACTCAGGTGGGTGGCCCTCAGTGCTGCCCTCCTGGTCCTGCCCACTCCCCCCCCCCCCCGCAGGCGTAAATTCATGAACACAGTGCACTGGGGTGTGAGGCCATAGTCCCCCAGCCGGTGCGGGTTGTCCATGGGCTTCCCCTCGAAACTCAGCCAGAACAGGTCAGCCTGCACATGCTCCTGCCGGCACACCTGCTGCTTGAGCTCGGCCACCGTCTGCGTCAGCCGGACCTCATAGGCGGTGCTGCGACCCTTGTCGTTTCTCACCAGGATGCTCAGGGGCTCGTCACAGCTCTGCACCACCAGCAGGACCGTACTGCCAGGACACAGGCCCTGGCTGGTGAGGGGGACCCCGTCCTTCAGCACCTGGCCGGCGGGGTGGGTAGCCAGGCGCTGCTGGAATGCAGGCACACCAGTTTTCTGGGCTATCTGCTGCTTCAGCTCCGATGCCAGCATGGAGACCTTCAAGGGGACCAGGAACTCCTCACCCCCCAGCATCTTCACCTTCAGGTTCCCGGCCTGTGGACATCACACAGACTCCTAGAACTCGGCATCAGTCCTGGAGCCACTATGTGCAGACGACTGGCCGCAGGACAAGGCTGGGGATGCCGCTCTCCCCTCCCCACCCGCCAGGAAAGGAACCCCAGGCACTGGAGGCAAGCAGGGAGCGTTTCCGGAAGAAAGGTCAGCCAGCCACGACCATCACTCCACCTCCCTTAACCCACTAAGATGCCCCTCTTTGCCAATGCCAAGGGATCTCAGGGTTAAACACTGGGCAGAACGTGCTTTCCAAGACCCAGACCCCAACCCGGTATCAGAAGGAACCCTGTCCCTCCCCTCATGCTTAGGGACCTGGGGGAGCTCGGAGCAACTCCACTTGACTGGCACATGGTGGGGGCTCCACCCCTGGACGACTGACTGGTACAGGAAAACTGACTGGTACAGAGCCCACCCGCCCCACCTATCAAATAGCACTCACCATGGCCGTGGGCTCTGGCACCTGGTCCTCCACAGACACAGAGCAGTTTGCAGCCTCTCAGCTTCCAGCTCCTCTCCTGCTCCCTCCTTTTATGAACCTGAGCTGTGCACGTCAGGGGGAGTGTCGGGGAGAGAGCCTCACCAGTGGCTGGGTTTAGCTTCGGTTTCAGTTTCCTTTTCCCAAGGTGCGTCCCAGTGAGCAGCAGAAACAAAACAGAATGACAAGGGTAGGAGCTGGGACTGTCCACCTGTCTCGGATCTCAGGAATGCACCCTGACCCAGAAACTCCCTAAATGTCCAGTGCTTCCCATTCTTTACAGGAGGCATGGAAGTCGTGACAACACGAACTGATGATTGGAAACTTTCACTTTCCATTTACCGATTTGCAAAATTAGTAAGCTTGGAAAACATTGGCTCAGTTAAATCAGAAAGAACTAGATAGTGACGACCCAAACCACCCGGAAATAATGACCAGTGGTTTAGGAGGGTGTTTGTTCAGATTTGTTGTTGTTGTTGCTTTTTAATGAAAGAGGTGTATCTCTTACTTTCTGTAAAAATGGACTCATACACACTACCCAGAAAGTGGAAAGACTATTCTCAAAATGGAAGAAAATACTTGCAAATCATGTCAGATAAGGGTCTAGCATCTGTACCACAAAAAGAACTCTTAGAACTCAACCATAAAAAGATAAATGATTCAATTTAAACTTGGGGGAATGGGACACCTGGATGGTGCGGTCGGTCAGCCAGTCAACTCTCGTCAGCTCAGGCTGTGATCTCAGGTTGTGAGATCGAGCCCCATGTTGGGCTCGGTGCTCAGCCTGGAGTCTTCTTGGGTTTCTTTCTCCCTCTCCTCTGTTCTCTCTTTCTCTCTCTCAAATAAATAAATAAATAAATAAATAATTTTTAAAAATTGGGCAAATGTTTGAATAGATATTTCGTTGTAGAAAATACAGAAACAGCCAGAACCACATGAAAAGATGTTCAACATCATTAGTCATCAGGGAAACTTAAATCAAGATCACAATGAGATACCATGTCACACCCATTATTATAGCATGACTATAAGTATAATGTTAGCATAATATAATAGTAAGATAATAATTCAAAAAGAGCAGTGACAAGTTTTGAGGATGTACAGAAATTGGAACCCTTGTACATTGCTGATGGAAATGTAAATGTTCAGCCACTGTGGAAAACAGTGTAGTTACTCCTCAAGAAGTTAAACAGGATTTTCATGGGACCCAGCAATTCTAGTCCTAGGTACAGACCCCAAAGAATTGGACACAGGTTTTCAAACGAATACTTGTACCCAAATATTTATAGCAGCACAATTTACAATAGATAAGAGGTAGAAACTGTGGGAAAAACCAAATCCATCAACAGATGAATGCATAAACAAAACAGGGTTCACCCTCATGATGGAACATTAATGAGCCATAAAAAGGGCTGGAGGCACCCAGGGGGCTCAGTCGTTAAGTGTCTGCCTTCAACTCAGGTTGTGATCCCAGGGTCCTGGGATCCAGCCCCGCAAAACAGGCATACGTTAGCTAAAAATAAATAAAATTTAAATAAATAAGAAAGTAAGTAAATAATTTTTGAAATAAAAAAGTTAAAGAATGGAAAAATAAATGTTTTCAATATAAATCTTGGCCATTTCACTTATCCACCCCCCAGAAAGATTTCATAGGGCTCCAAAATTGTGAACACACAAAAAACAGAGGGGTTTAAATTTCCTTCTTTTTATATTTTAAGTATATATCTCCACTCATTCCTTGTATAAATAATATTGCCGTTATAGAAAGAAAACCACAAATATTTATTGAAATAAAGAATACAGAATGTGAAAATCCCCCCATCTCCCCCAGATGGCCATTATTAAACAAGGTACTCATGTGTTCTGATTTCTTAATTCTGTCATATGGTACTAGAATCTTCATTTTCTTTTAGTTATTTCATCCCATACCACCAGTTGCCTTCCTGCTTT
Source organism: Lutra lutra (assembly GCF_902655055.1). Lineage (NCBI taxonomy): Eukaryota > Metazoa > Chordata > Mammalia > Carnivora > Mustelidae > Lutra > Lutra lutra. The sequence continues at coordinate 197,559,149 of NC_062281.1, forward strand.
TGACAGGAAGAACTAAATGCGAAGACATTAAGGAAGCAAACTGATTGAACCTGTCTCAGTTTCCTGGGACTGTCATAACAAATTACCACAAACAGGGGACTTGAAACCTTGACAAGGGGTCTGAAATCCAGGGGGACTACATGACCAGTATTATCAGGCTGGTTAAAAGTAATCTATTTTTATCTGGCTTACAGAAGACAGGAATCATCTGAAATACAAGGATATAAGAAATTTGAAAGTAGAAGGATGGAAAGAAACACACCACATGACTATTAACGAAAATGAAACTCATGTGGCCATATTAACAATTCTATCAACAAAAATTTTATAGGTAAAATGTTACAGAGATACAAAAAGTCATGTAACAATAAAAAGTTGAGATCACTGGTAAAATAAAATAATTTTAAACTTGTATGCACCTAATAATATGGCCACAAAATATATAAGTCCTTGTCACAAATATTAATATTCTATTTATGAAATTATAACAGTCATGTATAAAGGGACCTTTGGTTAATATTTTATCTCGTTTACTAACTAACTTAAACTTCCTTAATCCTTTAAAATAGCATTTATAACATTTAATATACTTGATTTTATTTTTAAACCCTTCAACTTATCGAATAAGTGCAACCACAAAAAAACCTTTCCAAGGGGGGCACCTGGGTGGCTCAGTGGGTTAAAGCCTCTGCCTTCGGCTCAGGTCATGATCTCGGGGTCCTGGGATCGAGCCCCGCATCGGGCTCTCTGCTCAGTGGAGAGCCTGCTTCCTCCTCTCTCTCTCTCTGCCTGCCTCTCTGCCTACATGTGATCTCTGTCTGTCAAATAAATAAATAAAATCTTTAAAAAAAAAAAACAAAAAAAAACCTTTCCAAGAATGTCCACAGTCCTTACCACTTATGCCACACAGAGGTACTAGTCTCACAGTCCAACCCTCTACTAGATGCAAATCTACCACTTTCACCTTTCAACAAGACACAAGGGCATCTCTGCTCTCATTCAAATCTAATTCCTTTCTCCCACCTTTCCACCTGGCCAGTCACAGCTCCTGAGACCATCATCTCAGATGACATCTGATTAGCTAAAGGCCTTTGGTCACAGCTTGAAGGTCACCCTGAGGCCCTGTGGAATGATGGGGTGGGCTGCCCCCGTAGGCCTCCGGATGGACAGATGTTGGAGGCCACAGGGGCACCATTACTTGCTGAGAAAGTAGCACAGAGCTTGTTAGTCACTGTGGCTGACCAGACCAGTCTTCAGAGACCCTGGGAGGCAGGGCAAAATTTCTTATGGAAGTTGTGTTGTTGAAGCCTGATTTGCTGTAAGTACCTGCTGGCTGGGCTGATTAGTTAGGCGTCCCCCTCCTTTCCATGTTCTCAGAGGGAGCAGGGTCACTCTGTTCTCCCAGCCAGCACTAGGAAGGTTGAACACCCCCTGACCTGGGCCAAAGTCTCACTGTCCTCGACCCCATCCCTCTTCAAGCCAGAGCCTCACCCCCACTTGGTGGGCGCATCCCTCTCCTAGCCACAGCCCCTTCTAATGGATGTCTAGGGGATGCAGGACTCAGGGCAGACCAGAAGTGCAAATGAAGCTGCTGTCCCCACACTGACCTGACCTGCAGGCTCAGAGGGCCGCTCAAATGGCTCCATGTCTGGTTCTCCCCAAAACAGACTCTGGGCTGGTGGGGGCACTTGGTCCTCAGGGGAGTCAGGATGTAGTCTGCAGATAGGAAAGATTCCCCTTGCTGTAGGGATGACTTGTAGGGAGGGAGAGAAGAAGGTAGACCTGAGATGTGGAGAGCTATTCTAAACTGGGGGAGGCAGTGAGTTGGAGAGGAGCAAGGTGGGGGCACTCAACTTAGTTCCAACCCACAGGATCTGGTGAGGGCAAGGAAGGAGCTCAGCTGGACACTGGCCCACATGGCCCCTGTGCTAGGGCTGTCAGTGGCTCCAGGGCCAGGCATACCCCGAAATCCTATGTGGTCACTGTGTGTTAGGGACAAGTCTTCTGAGTTCAGGCCCATGTGAGAACAAGGCCTAGAGTAAGTATGCAGTGTGGAGACCCACAGCCAGCTGTGCTGGAGGGATGTGCCGCTGCAGACACCCGACACACCCAAGGCTAATGGTGCAGGGCACAACACAGAGAAAACGAGATGGGATCCATCTGCAGCGCCCCCTGCTCTGCCCACCCATGGAGGGGAGAAAAAGAGGTCGGGGAGGGGAAGAGAAGGAAAGATCAGCTACCTTATCTTCCTTTCTGCAGGACTCACCCCAGGACACAAAGCCCTGACACCCCATGGAGTCCGGAGCCCCTGCCTTGACCCACACCCCAATCTCCCACCTCACCGGGCTGGAATCTGGGCCTTGGGGCCAAAGTGGGGAGGGGGAGTCGCAGGTGGGAAGGTTGGGGAAGAGGCTTCCACTGCCAGACGGAGGTGAAGAGGCCACCAGTCCCCAGAGTTAAGAAAATTATCCCAAACTTGGAAATCAGGCACAAGGAGCCTTGCTATCCTTGAAGGTCTCCCTAGAGGTGCCTTTGCTGATATTCTTGAAGCTGCAGGTTAATGTGGTGTAGACATCTGTCCTACTGGACATAGAGACCTCCATCCTGGAGAAACATGGCCTTGCTGCCCCATATGGCATCTGTCAGTTATGTACCTGACCCGTGCTCCTTCCTCAAAGCCTCTTGGAACCCTCTGGTTTCCCCACTGGTAAGCTAAACACACACCTGACATGGGTTCACTATGTATTTGTATGGAAGTCATGTTTTTTTTGCCTTGAAAATCACATTTTGATATCAGATATTAGAAACCATGCCTCCATAACTTGACTGTTGGTGGGACACTGTCACCCCTGATTTTGGGTAAAGATTGTATCATTGTCTGGAGGTTGGGAGGTCTGTTACTCTGTTAACTCTGTTACCATCTCTGTTACTCATTCATTGAGTCAGCATGTTTTTATTGGGGTCACTCTATATGCCGGGCAGTCCTCCGGGACAAAGCAGAGCTCACATTCCTGGGCAGTGGACAGACATTGTGTGGGATAAGTGAGTAAAAAAGGCATGTGTTGTAGGGTAGCTGGCTGGCTCAGCCGGAAGAGCGTGCAACTCTCAATGTCGGGTTGTAAGTTTGAGCCCCATGTTCCGTGTAGAGATTCCTTAAAATAAAATCTAAAAGAAGAAGAAGGAGGAAGAAGAGGAGGAGGAGGAGGAGGACGAGAAGAACGCAGGTGTTGCCAGTACAAAGAAGAAGGAGCAGGAAAGGGGGATGTAAGTCTTGGAGAGGCCCAGGCAGAGACACAGGTGCTGCAGAAAGCCTGAGGCCTCAGTGTGTCTGCCCATGTCGGGGGCAACGGTTACGCTGGTCTTGATCCAGGGAGGGGAGGGCATCCATGGATGACAAGCACCGACCTCAGTCTTATCTGAGGACTGCCGGTCTCAGCAAAGCGGAAGGGGAGAGGAGGACGTGAGCTGCGAGGCCGGGAAGCCGTAAGGGAACGTGAGGCTTGAGGTTAGGCCTGGAGGGGTTGCAGCTGTGAGAGGGACCCTGGCCCAGGAAGTGAGTGGCCAAGTGAGGAGAAAGGACTGCTGAAGGGGAGGACGTCCCGAGGGTTGGAGAATCATCTCTGTGGATTTTGAACTCACTAGGCGCTATGGCAGGAGTGGTGAGGGAAAGTGTCGGAATCAGGAGTGAAACACGTAGGAAGTGAGACAAGACCCCCAGACGCAGAGACAACTCAGCAAGGTAAGGTGTGATGATACGAGGCTGAAGGCTGGGACTCTGTGGCAGAGAAGAGACTGGTCTGGAAGTCCCAAAGAGGAAGCACACGGAAGCTCACCTGTCCCCAGGTGCAGTGGTCCAGGACACGTGAACAGCAGCAGCGACAGGAGCTATCTGGACAGGGATGGGAGTACAGTCTGCGCCTTCCCGGGCTGGAGAGAGATGACTTCCCAGATGTGGAGAGGTGTCAACACCCAGATTTTGGAGAAAGATATTAACAACACCCAGACCAGGGCAGGATGCTGTCACTAGGCCTGAGTTGTGGTTGGGGGAGGTGCTCTCCCCGCCCACTGTTCAGGCAGCTGAGGGAAGGTGTGTCAACTCCCCAGCCTGGAAGGCTAGAAGACACCCCCTTGGCCACAGAGGATGACTACCCCAGAACCTCAAAGCTCAGCATCAGCGAGCTGTGCTCCTGGCCTCTACCTGGGTCCTGGGTATTTGATTCCCTCTTTTCCCTTTGATTCCCTGGGTATTTCGTTCACTACCTTGCACCCTGGGTCCCATCAGCCCTCGCCTTTATCACTTGCTGGATTCCAGCAAACACTGATGAAGGACTCAGCCCCGAGCTCCCACTTTGCAGGAGAGAACCTACAGCAGTTCTAACCCGGTCGCTTGACAGCTCTGGCCCCAGCTGCGTGGGTCGATGGGCTGCTGTCTCCTGGCAGGAGAGGCGGGAGCAGACTCTAAGGAGCGTGTGGGGGGGGGGCGGGAGCAGGTGCTGACGTTCTGGAATCTGTGTGCCAGGGGAGCGTGAGGGCTGGGCTGTGATGTTGTTGCCCCCACCATGTTAGAGGTTGGGACCAGGGTGTGCACAGACAGCACTTCCCAAGCCCTCAAGGGACATCGGTTGGATGCTGTCCTGTGGAATGCTGTTCCGGTGGCCAGATGTGAGACCCCCACCCCCACAAGGCTGGAGCCCCACATCTAGCCTAGAAGATGCCTCTTCTTTCCTCACAAACTTCCCCACTGGCTTTCCGGCTTTGTCTCCCCCATGGCCATCAGTGGGCCCTGCAGATGTCCCCTGGACCATCAGCCATCTGGGGCTTGGCCCACGTGGCCTGGATCTGGGAAGACAGGCAGGTCTTTGATGGCTCCCAAGAAGCGTCTCCTTGGATGGAAAGCCAGGGTTCAAAGCCACCGAGCCTTTGTAAATGCTAGAGAAAATAAGGAAAAAGGGGTGGGTGGGGGGAAAAGGCCACTCTCCCTGGGTCCAGGGGTTGGTCTGTCCCAGCTCTCCCAGTTACGACTGCTATGCAACAAATGACCCTGAGACGTTGTAGTAAACACCGGTCCTCCTCTGAATCAATAGCTAGAACAGAACACTCAGGGGCAGCCGGGAAGATGTGGGAAGTGGCAACAGCAGCTTCAGGTCACGGTCATTCGGAGGTGCTTCCCTCACGAGTCTGGCAGCTGAGCCTCCTGGGCCGCTGGCTACCACATCTTCACAAGGCCTCTGCATGGGGCCGCTCCTCGTGGCCTGTCTGTGTGGCCAGCTTGTACTTCCTTACAGAGACAGTCTGAGGGACAAGGGCCCAGAGGGACACGACCATGCAGACAGTGGGGGTGTGGCCCTGTGGAAAAGACACAGTGGGGGTGTTGGTGATGACAATATGGGGAAAGCTCACCTTGCTCCGGCCCTAGAGGGTTCCTTGCTGGGACCGAGGCTGGGAAGGTCAAGACACAGGCCCCCCGAGACCCTGGGTAGGAATTATCCTTCTCTTCCTAGCAGGCCTCTGAGAATAAGCCTCCGGGGTGCTCAAAGTGTGGTGAGCACTCTGGGGCATGTGATGAAGCTGAGTATAGGTATCTCCTCCCTGCCTCAGTCTCCCCTCTGTTCAGTTCTCTCCCACCTGCTTCCCTGAGGCAGTAACAAGGTAGCTGACCTGTACTCCGTTCTCTCCGTGCTGGGTACCTTCAAGCAGGGTCTCATGTATCTTCCCATGTTCTGGGATCGATCTATCTATCATCTATCTATCATCTATCTATCATCTATCATCTATCCCTGATCCTGGGATCAACAGATGACCCACTGTACAGATGAGGAGGCAAGTACGGGAAGATAAGTCATCCCACCTAACAACTAGTGAGGCAAAGAACGGTCAAGAATGTGGTTCTTCAGGGGCGCCTGGGTGGCTCAGGGGGTTAAGCCGCTGCCTTCGGCTCAGGTCATGATCTCAGGGTCCTGGGATCGAATCCCACATCGGGCTCTCTGCTCAGCGAGAAGCCTGCTTCTCTCTCTCTCTGCCTGCCTCTCCGTCTACTTGTGATCTCTCTCTGTCAAATAAATAAATAAAATCTTTAAAAAAAAAAAAAAAGAAAGAAAAGAATGTGGTTCTTCAGGGGCGCCTGGGTGGCTCAGGGGGTTAAGCCGCTGCCTTCGGCTCAGGTCATGATCTCAGGGTCCTGGGATCGAATCCCACATCGGGCTCTCTGCTCAGCGAGAAGCCTGCTTCTCTCTCTCTCTGCCTACCTCTCCGTCTACTTGTGATCTCTCTCTGTCAAATAAATAAATAAAATCTTTAAAAAAAAAAAAAAAGAAAAAAAAGAATGTGGTTCTTCAGGGGCGCCTGGGTGGCTCAGTGGGTTAAGCCTCTGCCTTCGGCTCAGGTCATGATCCCAGGGTCCTGGGATCGAGCCCCGCATCAGGCTCCAGAGAGCCTGCTTCCCCTTCTCTCTCTACCTGCCTCTCTGACTACTTGTGATCTTTCTCTCTGTCAAATAAATAAATAAAATCTTAAAAAAAAAAAAAAAGAATGTGGTTCTTCAGACCCTCCTCTCAGTCTGAACTCCTGCCTCTCTGGCCTCCACGGAAGGCTGGGGGCCACCCAGAGCCCAGCCACATTGTTCAGACCAGTGGCCACAGCTCCTCTGTGACCCCCAAGAGGAAAAGGAGTCTCCAGTGGCCACTGGGGATGCTCGCAGACTTCCGTCCTCCCCAGTCCTCGACCTCCCCAACAGCAAGTCCAGGTTCCAGCCAGGACTGCACAGGGGGCAGTCGGTGCTCCTTGGGCTTTTGGTGGCAGCAGTAGCCCCTCCTCAGATTCCTGCCTGACCCCGGAGCATTTCCGACACCCCTCCACTCCCACACCCTCCTCTAGGCGGGAGTGGGGAAAATGGGTAGCCTCATCTGGGTGCCTGGGCAGAAACCATTGTGTGATGGGGAGGATCTGAGCTGCCCCCTGCCCCGCCCCAGTGCCCCAGGCAGACAGGGGGCACCACTGGAGGGCAGGCAGGGACTGTGTTTGATACTAGACTAGAATCAGCCTCAGAAAGGAAAGAAGTCCTCTGGATGGGGGTGCAGGGTGGGACCGGAAATGGGTGGTGGGACAAGGGCCAGCAGTGGACACCCACTATGTAGACCCACAGCAGTTGAACTGACCCTTCGAGGCCTGCCATTCGGCTCACTCTAGCGCTCAGAAAAGCCCCCCGAAGGCTCTCCCAGACCCCTCCCGGGTTCAGAAGCCTCCAGGTCCATGTCTCTGCCTGCCCCTTCCCCTCCTCCCTTGGCCCCTGTGGCCCCTTTCCCATCCTGGGGATGCCATTCCCTCCCCTGGGGCCTTGCAGAGCTGCCTCCTCCCTAGAAGATCCCACTGCGGAGAATACTTCCAGACACCCCATCAAAAGAAGGGTTTCCTCTCCCCCAGCAGCCCACGCATTTCTATCACTCATAACGGAATGATTATTTTCGCTTGCCGTGTCCTCCAGCACCAGATTAGAAGCCCCAGGAGGGGCTTCCCCAGCCTGAGCGTCTGGCCAGGCCCACAGTGGGCCTCGGGAATCATCTGTGGCATGGATACCACACTGCTGCCAGGCCACGTGGACTGGGAACCCCAAGCATTCAAAAGACTACATCCCTGTGACATAATTCAAAATGAAAACAATATCAAACCGAAAAATAATACAGACCTGTTTCTCCCACTGTGCCACTTTCAAATAGATTTTTAAAAAAGATTTTATTTATTTATTTGACAGACAGAGATCACAAGTAGGCAGAGGGGCAGGCAGAGAGAGAGGAGGGGAAGCAGGCTCCCTGATGAGCAGACAGCCCGATGCGGGACTCGATCCCAGGACCCTGAGACAAAGGCAGAGGCTTCACCCACTGAGCCACCCAGGCGCCCCTGAGATAGATTTTAAACAATTGCTCTTGGCACCTGGGTGGCTCAGCCCTTAAGTGTCTGCCTTTTGCTCAGCTTGTGATCCTGGGGTCCTGGGATCCAGCCCTGCATCAGGCTCCCTGCTCCTCCCTCTCCCACTCCCCCTGCTTGTGTTCCCTCTCTCTGTGTGTCCCTGACGAATAAATAAATAAAATCTTAAAAAAGACAAAACAATTGCTCTTCATTTTTTGTGAGCCCTACTTCGCTGGTGCTTAGCCCAATGTTGTGCAATATAGAAGAGTGTGATGTAGGGCGCCTGGGTGGCTCAGTGGGTTAAGCCGCTGCCTTCGGCTCAGGTCATGATCTCAGGGTCCTGGGATCGAATCCCACATCGGGCTCTCTGCTCAGCAAGAAGCCTGCTTCCCTCTCTCTCTCTCTCTCTCTCTGCCTGCCTCTCCGTCTACTTGTGATCTCTCTCTGTCAAATAAATAAATAAAATCTTAAAAAAAAAAAAAAGAAGAAGAAGAGTGTGATGTCACCAGCCCCATGACATCCCCTCCTCTGGCTTGTATCATCACCAACCTTGACGCTGAGATGTCACCTTTGATTATCTGGTGACAGTGCCAGCCTGGCCAGTGACATCCCTCCATTCTGTTGCGTTACACCTTTCTGCCTGATTGGTGACGTCACTCTCCCTGTCGTGCAGTATCACTCTCTTCGTTCTATGCCATAATTTAATTGTCCCGTGACGCTGCCCTGCCTGCCGCCAGGCTCCAGCCAGCTGACCTCTTTCGGCCGAGAGGCTGGTGTTCCACGTTCACTGTGGCGCAGGCCTGGAGTAGGTGTGGGGCGGAGGGGCGGGTCCTGGGAGGCCGAGCACGCGGCAGGACAGAGGTTGTGCAGAGACCCTCGACCCCGGACGGGGACCCGGAACGGCGGAGCAAAACGGAAGAGGCGCGTGTGCCGAGGCTCGCCTCCTCCTCCCGGGCGCCTGACCCATTTCCCCCTCGTGACTCTACTTTCGGATTTCCCGCGCCGCGCGCCGCGGACTCTGGGCGTCATCCCCGGCCCCTCTGGGCCTGAATGGGAGCCCCGCGCCCAGCGCCGGAGACTCGCCGCCCCGGGCAGCCGGGAGAGGCCGGGTCCCGGCGCACAGCTCGGGACGCAGCCGCAGAGGAGGGGCCCCCGCGGCTTTCCCGCTCCGAGCGGCGCGGCTAGAGGCGGGCGCGGGCAGAGCGCTCCGCGAGCCTTTGTCGCGGGCGGGGCGGGCCGGCCGGGCGCGGGGGCCTGACTGACGTTCGGCGGGTGCGGCGGCCGGGGGTGGGCGGCCCCGCGCGGGGCCCGGCGAGCGCAGCCTCTCATTGGCTGGCCAGAGTGTGGGAACGAAAGCGGAGCCGGGTTCACACAGCCCGCGGCCGCGCCGCCTTAAATAGCCGAGCGGCTGGCAGCTCGGCGCGCGGGCCTGCAGCCTGGGGCCCCATCGGGGAGAGCTGGGCTCGCCGCGCGCTCGCCCCGGCGGCGCACTCCGCCTGGCTCCGGAGGCGCCGGGGCGCACCATGCCCGCAGACACCCCAGGGAAGCCCAGAGCCTCGCCGCTGGCAGGAGCGCCGGCCGGCGCCCACAGAACCCCGAATGAGCCCCGAAGCGCGGCGGAGCACCGGAAGGTGGGGACCTGGCGGGGCGTGGGCTGGGGGGCGTGGGTGGGGCGGACGGACGCGGGACTCAGCCACAGCCCGACCCACAGTCCTCCAAGCCGGTCATGGAGAAGCGGCGCCGCGCGCGCATCAATGAAAGCCTCGCGCAGCTCAAGAGCCTCATCCTGGACGCCTTCAGGAAGGATGTAGGTCGGGGTCGGGAGGTGAGGTCGGGGGTGGGAGGAGGTGCGGAGCTCGGAAGTCTCGGCGCACTCCTGGGGTGCGAGCCTCCCACGCCTGCCGTACCGCCAGAGCTCCCGCCATTCGAAGCTGGAGAAAGCAGACATCCTGGAGATGACCGTGCGGCACCTGCGGAGCCTGCGGCGGGTGCAGGCGGCAGGTGAGGCGCGGGCAGCAGCGGCGGGGGCGGGGCGGGGCGGGGGGTGACGCGGAGGCGCGCGGGACCTCCGCGGCGGGAACCGACCGCCTGTCCCCTGCCGCCCCCGCAGCCGCTCTCAGCGCTGACCCCGCCGTCCTGGGCAAGTACCGCGCCGGCTTCAATGAGTGTCTCGCGGAGGTGAACCGCTTCTTGGCCGGCTGCGACGGCGTCCCGACCGACGTGCGTTCTCGCCTGCTCGGCCACCTGGCGGCCTGCCTGGGCCAGCTGGGGCCCTCGCGCCGCCCGGCTCCACCGCCCCCCGCTGCGGAGGCCCGGGCGCCCGAGGTCTTCGCGGGTTGCCCGCCGCTCCCGGCGTTCGACCGCCCCTTCCCCTTGCTGCGTCCTGGATCCGCCTTCGCGCTGCGGCTCCCGCCAGGCCTGACTGGGGCGCCCCGCAACGCCCCCAGGGCGGGGCTGCAGAACCGGGGCGCGCCCTGGAGGCCGTGGCTGCGGTGAGGCCTGGACCCTCACTGCTGCGGAGGCCGCGCCCGGTTCTGGGGCCTCGGAGTGAGCCAGGGGTTTGTTTCCAGAGGCCGCGTCCAGACAGTTCTCATCTGTTTTGTCTTTGCGGAGACTCTAGTCTGCAGTTTCCTTCCTTCCTGCAGTCCCTTAGTTCGGGGGGGGGGGGGGGGGGGGGCTGCTGGTTGCTTTGTGCTGGCTTCTGCGGCGGGACTGCGGGTGGCCCTTCCAGGGGCTCTGTGCCCCGCATCGGCCCTTCCTCTAGCCCCCCGGGCTTGGCCGAGCCATATGGGCCCTCGTGGAAGTGTGGGGACGTGAGAAGCGGCTCAGGGGAGTGACAGGCGGCACATTTCCCACAGCCCGTCCCAGTTCTGGAAAGCAGCCCGGCCGCACCACCGGGCAAGGGTTCTTGTCTGTTTTTTAAGGTACTTCAGCCCACTCCCACTCCTGTGGACCTCGAAAGGTGGAGACATTGACACCCCCTTGTCCTGGGCAGCTGAGCGGTGGCAAGAGGTGACCATGTCCGGAAGTTTCTGCTCTGGCTGGTCCGCTTCCTCCTTGTTCTCAGGGTTCAACATGAAGCTTCCGGGACTGAGCCTGCTCCAGGCCTCGTCCGTTCAGGAGAGGAGAGCCAGCAGGAGAGGGTGCCTGAGTCCTGAGGACAGGGAACTGGGGCAAGACTGACCAAGAGCACTTAGTGCCAGGATCCGGTGGAGGGGAACTGTCCCACCAGAGTCCAGTCCTGCTGTGTGCCCTGGGAGGGGAGGTCTCCCCCAGTGAGAAAACTGGAGGGTGGGCCTACCCCTGCCTCTGCCTCTGTTCTGAGCCCCCTCCCAGGGGCTGCCCTACAGTCCCTGGCAGTAATGGCAGGCAGCATTGGCCATCAGCCCTGGAGTCCCTGTCCTGTGATCCCAGGTTTCCCTGAGCTGTTGCTGGGGGCTGTGCTGCAGTTGCAACGAGGGGGTGATCTGGGACCAGTGGAGACTGGAATGTCTCATCCTGAGCCCATTAGATGCGGAGCCAAGACTCACTTCCCAGCTGCAGCCGAGTTCATCAGATGGTGGCCGGCTGCTTGCCTGGCCAGGGCCCCTCAAGGAGAAGGAGGGTGAGTCACTGCTAGAGATTAGCTTGCTTTTCCTCTAGTGGCTTCTGTGGCTGTATCACCGGCGGGATTCACCTGGGCTCTCCTGCCGTCAGCTACGCTTACCCTGCAGGGACCTCCAAATCCCCACCAAGCCAGTCACCCCTGCCCTCTGGTTTCCTCGCCCATCGCCCTGAGTCAAGGGTCTGGATCTGTGTCCTAGATGGTGGCGGCTACATGGGCCAGGTGCTGTGCCCTTGGACATGTACACAGTCAGTGATCCTGGTCCTGGGGGAGCTGCAGAGTAGTCCCTCTTTCTTCAGATTTGGGACATCGGCAGGACTGTGGGGAGGAAGAGTTGGTCACACCTGGGAAGCTCTCTTGGCCAGAGACTAGCACTGGGTCTGTTGCTGAAGCTGGAAGCTCGACCTGGTTGAGGAAGGGGAGCTGCTCAGGGCCTCAGGGCAGAAGCTGAAGGGGTGCGGGGAGCGCTTTGGGATCCGAAGCCTCGGGGGTGGGTAAGGGTGATTAGGGTCTGTACAAAGCTGGGGCCCACACATCCTGTAGGAAAAAGAGGGACCTCCCTACCTGTGTGGCCAAAGGAAGAAGGACCACTGGGGAAATGACCTGGACTTGGGCCGTCACCTCTCCCTCCTCCCAAGAGAGGGCAGGGATAACTCCAGAGTGGACCCTCGCCCGCCTCTTCCCTCCCGGCCTCACTTCCTGTCTTTCCCACCCCCACTGCCGTGCTACATCCCTCTTCCTGTTTCTGGTACTGTCTTCTCCAGGGTTTGCCAAAGGGAGCTTGGGAGTGAGGGCCCACCGAGGACCTCTCAGGCTCTGTGGGGACCACACGCCGTCCCTCCGACTGGCAAGCCCTCCTGCCCTCTGTCCCTTTGAACTCAGCCTCGCTGCTGGAATCCCCTCCCCACTTTCCCACTGGAGGCAGCCACACCAGGCTCCGTGGGCCCCAGAGGCTAACACCATGTCTGTGTGCCTCACTTTGTCCCCAGCACCTGCTTGGAACAGTTTGATTCCTACTGACCTGATGAACTGAATGACAGAGTCAGGAGGGTTGGGAAGGGTTTCTGAAGTGCGGCTGACACACAGTGTTCTATTAACTTCACGTGCCCGGCAGAGCGAGTGGACGGTTGCTGAATTGTTCAGTTGTCACAGCGTTGTAAGTGGTGCTCACTGCCGTCAGAGCAGCCACCGTCTGGCAGCAGCATTCCTGTAGCATCGGTGCTCGCATCCCTCTTCCGTCGGTCTCCTCTCTTCTCCTCTCTGTGGGTATTCATCACACCCCTGCAGCTGTACTCCTAGTCCCCTCCGCCGTTTCTCCCATCCCCCACCCACCTTCCCTCTGAGAAACACCGGTTTGTTCTCTGTATCTAGGAGTATTTTTTCTTTAGGAGGTTATTTTTAAGTCATCTGTACACCCAGCATGGATGGGGCCTGAACTCACAGCCCCGAGACAGAGTCCTGTGCTCCACCAGCTGAGTCAGCCAGGCTCCCTGAGCATACTTTTTGTTTGTTCATTTGTCTTGTTTTATAGATTCTACATATAAGTGAAAACATGTGGTATTTGTCTTTTTCTGTCTGAATTGTTTAACTTAGCGTAACATCTTCTAGGTCTGTCAATGTTGTTACAAATGGCAAATTCCATGCTTTTTTCTGGCTGAGAGGGTGTTATTCTTTTTTTTTTTTTTTTTAAGATTTTATTTTATTTGAGAGCACGTGTGCATGGAAGGAGGGGCAGAGGGACAAGCAGCCTCCTGACTCGGGGCTCGCGGGGGAGGCTGGGAGGGTTGCTCCATCCCAGGACCCTGAGATAATGAACTGAGCTGAAGTCAGATGCTTAACCACTAAACCAGCTGAGCCAGACATTAAGTGTCTGCTTTCCACTCAGCTCATGATCCCAGGACCCTGGGACCGAGTCCCGCATCTGCTTCTCCCTCTACTGTCTACTGTTACCCTGGCTTGTGCTCTCTTGCTCTCTGTCAAATAAATAAAGTACATCTTGCTGTGTCTCTGTTGCATCATGACTTTGGGGGAAGCCAGCTGTCCTGTACTCTGGAGAGGCCCGAAGAGTGTGGACCTGAGGGAGAGTGAGTTTAGAAGCAGGTTCTCCAAGTCCTTGAGCCTTCGGATGAGGTCCCAGCACTGCCACCATCTTGACAGCAGCTTCAGGAGAGGTCCTGAACCAGAGCCACCCAGCTGAGCCGCTCCTGGGTTTCTCTCTCAGAAACTGTGAGATAATCAACATTTGTCATTTGAAGCTGCTAAACTCTAGGTTAATTTGTTATGCCGCAATAAATAACAGTAAGTTGTAAAGTAACAGTGTGAGTTGTAAAACTTAAGTAACAATAGCAATAAACAACTAATGTACCCTAACCCAGCAGTCACCCCCATCTGCCTTCCTGGCCGTGGGATTGTGGAAGAGGTGGGGTGGGGTGGGGATGAGGACGGGACTCGTGGTGGGAGGAGCCCCAGAAATAGTCCCTGCAGCTGTCGTCATAAGCAGAGAGTGGTTTGGTCTGACTTTGACCTGGAAGCAGTTCCCTAGCCCCCACGGATGGGAGCAGAGACAGGCCCAGGTCCTTGCCGTGGTGCTGACCAGCCACAGTCCAGGTTCCCCCACCCCTGGGACTCCAGGCAGGGCTGGGGGTCGTTTTTGGGTCAGGAACCGATGGGGCACCCTGGTCAGAGCCCGGGATTGGGGAGTCACAGGCTCCGGGTTTGCAACAAGGACAGGTGAGAGATGCCTTCTGCTGAGAGCTGTGGTACCCCACTCTGGGTGGGCCTGGCCTCAGCTGACCCTGTCAGACTCCCCGGGCCACACTGCCCTGTCCTCGGTGGGGAGCATCGACCCTGTCTGCAGCCTGGTAACCATGGTGACCAAAAGTACCCATCTGCTGCTGCTTCAAGTGTCTCCTCCATGTACTGCACCTGACCCCAACGCCCACCGGTAGCTTCAGGCCTCCCTCCTGGGCCTCCACGGTGAGTGGGGAGTCCCACGTCTGTGTGGGGAGAAGGGAGCTCCTCCCCACGTCTGTGTGGGGAGAAGGGAGCTCAGCAGCGACTAGAAGGTCCGTGTTGGAAGGCAGAGGCCCTGTGCTTGGCCCTCACCAACCCCTAACCTCACTGTAAGCAGGGTGTGCGCATCCGAGCCAGCAGGAACATCCCACCCCCACTTCCTTGCCCACATAGTGGGTGCAGGGAGGGAAACCTTCCTGCACCTGTTTGGCCTAACCAGAGGCTGGTGGAGAGGAGGGCTTCCCAGCTCTACCCCTCCCCTCACTTAGGGTGTTCCCAGCACCCCTTGCCCTGTTCAGCACAGTGAGGGAGAGGTCAGAGGCCCTGGGGGTGGGGAGGCGGCACTGTCTCACCTCCCAGCTTGGGAGCAGACCCCGGCTGCAGCAAACACTCATACCCAGAGGCCTGGGGGCTGACTGGGCTCCTGACCGCCCCTCTCATTGTTCTTCGAGGCCCCACACCCTGCAGGGCCACGGACCTCAGCTCTCCTTCCAGCCCAGGGTCAGGAAAGTGTTCTGTAAGCCATAGCCGAGCTCCTTTCCCTATGTTTAGAGACTGGCTGTGAATGACATGGTGCATGGAACCGGCCGTCATCCGCTGGTATGAGCAAGCCACTTCTTTCTCTTCTGGTCAGCTTCAGGAAAAGAGAAAGAGCTCCACGAATGTGTCCCTAGGGATTTGGTTTGCAAAACTAAGAGGGAAGGGTCACCGCCCAGAATCTGAGCTGACCAGTTTGCTCACTTAGAGCTAGCAATGTTTGGTCCAAGTTTTCCTGAGCAGAGAGCAGGTGCTCTAGCTGGACAGACCCCCCGCCCCATGCATATGTTGAAACCTACCCCCAAGGTGATGGCTTTAGGACACGGGGCCTTTTGGGGTGATCAGGTCCCAAGGGTAGTGCCCTCCATGATGGGATGGGATTGGTGTCCTTAGAGACACAGGCATGTCAAGACAGGGAGAGGGTGACGGTCCACAAGCTGGAGGGGCCCTCACCTAAATCAGTCCCTGTTGGCACCCTGATCTCGGACTTCCAGCCTCCAGAACTGCGAGGAGTATGTTTCCGGTGTGGGTAAGCCACCCAGTCTGTGGGATTTTGTTATTCTGACCCCAAAGGACACCAGAGCTGCTTTTTACCCAGGAGGTTGGCGGCAGGACACTGTTGTTGACTTTCCAGAAGTCACGGTGGCAAAAGCCTCCCCAGACGGACATGCAGGGACTGTCCCTGGCATAAAGGCACAGACAGCTGGGAGGATGGAGTCTGAGGGTCAGTGGGCTTCCTCAGATGACCCCCACCCCCGTCCCGTGAGCCTCAGCCTCAATTTGACCTCTCACCCAAATGCAGCAAGGCAGCTCCTTCCTGGGTGGGGAGAACTACACGAATGCTGGGGAATGTCTAGGCCACCCCAGCCTGGAACTTGGGAGGGTTGTGTGGAGTGAATGAGGTAGTGCTGGAATGTTCCAGGCCCCAGGAAGCACTTAGAGCTGGCGGCCATAACAGGGCCCGTGGCTGCGACTGTGAGTGCGTGTGAGACCAGGCTGTGGGTTTGGTGGCCACCATCCTCTGGAGTCTGGGGCACGCAGTCCCCTCGGGCTTGCCATGTGGCGCTGGTGGAAGTTTAGAGAAGGGAATGGGGAGGGAAGCAGTTACCAGCTGCTCCCAGAGCAGCACCTGCCTCTGGGCTTCCCAGAATTGTCCCACCTGGAAACCAGCTCCACCTGGGACCGTAATCGAAGAGGACAAACCTGCAGAGCGGGAGACACACAGTCCCGTGGTCAGAGATAGAGATTGAGTTGGCACAGATAGAGAACCCCTCAGAGACAGCCAGAGCCTTTCCCACCAAGACAGACAGACTCAGGCCTTCTCGCTTCTCGTGAACGTCTCTGAACTTCCTTCAGTCCGCTCTGAGTTTGGGAAGGCCGCAGATGTGTCCCTGCACCAGAGTCTCCGCGCGGAGCTCCTGTGTTTGCTCTCCCTCGAGGTCTTGTCAGCACAGGAGTGGTTCAGGGAAGGCTTCTAGCACAGACTGGGATTGAATTTTATTTCTGCTGTCACTCAGTTTTATGACCTTGGGCAAGTCACAAAATCTTAAATGTAGAATAGGATTTGTAATACTACTTATCTCCAGTGCTCTGTGGTTGAAGGAGTTAAATAAAATAATCTGCATAGTGAGTTGCTTCTACCACAGAGAAGTAGCAAGGACCAGATTTACCCTCCTGCCTAAAACAACTAAACAACTGAACAAAATATACGAAATAGCAGACCTGAAAGACAGTGGTCCCTGAGAAGCGGGAAACCAATGACCGGAGCCCTCGTTGCTCCAAGGCTGCTAGAAGCCGGTGTTCAGGCCTTGACTGCTGGCAGTGGGAAGCCAGACAGCTGAGCAGACTTCTGTGGGTGGGGGTGGGGAGCCAGGGCAGCTAGGGTCAGCAAGAAAAGAGATGCCAGAGAGAGAACTACGGAGCGTTGTAGAGGGTCTCCCTCAAGGTTGATTAGAACAAGCTGGGAGAAACTCCTCGAGGCCAGGAAAAGAACCACCTGAAAAGATTAGAGAGAAAAATCCTATCAGTTCACCCAGGGTCACCTCCAGCCAGACTGGAAAAGCCCATAATTCAGAGGGCACATGGTAGAGTGTTCAGTGGGACCTTATCCCAGCGGTGAGGGATAATTAGCCTCACAGTGAGTGCTGGTGTTGCCCGACCAAGTTTATGAGCAGATCCCCAAAGGACCAAATTGCGTCCAAGTAACTCAACTGTGCCCCAGAACGAGGCCCAAAAGTATTTATAGGAAACAGAAACATCCAGCACCTGACACGTTAAAATTCATGTTGTCTGGCGGCCAGCAAAAAATGACCAGGAATACAAAGAAGCAGGAAAATATGACTCATAATAGGAGAAAAATCAATCAAAGGAACCCTAGAAATGTCACAGGTAATAGGATTAGTAGACAAGGACATTAAAACGGTTGTGAAAGTCACACTTCATGTGTTCAAGGAGCTAAAATACTGCAAACATAACAATAAAAACCATTCAAATTGAAATAGATTTTAAAACTGGAAAGGAAGGAAAGACAAGAAGAGAGCATTAGGTAGGTGTGGGACAACCTGAAGTGGGGTAGCGTGTGTAATTGGAGTCCCAGAAGGAGGGGCACGAGTTAGAAAACACTGAAAGAAATAATGACTGGAATTTTTCCAATCTTGATGCAAACTATAAGCCCAGGGATCTGAGAAGCTCAATGCAACTCAAGCATAAGAAGTTTGAAGAAAACTACATCAAGGAGTCACATAATCAAATTGCTACCATACAGGGTTAAAACAATGGTGTCTGCCCGTGACACTTCTATCCAGCACTGTAGCGAGTTCTAGCTAGGCCAATTAGGCAAGGAAACGAAATAAAAGGCACCCAGATTGGAAAGGAAGAAGTAAAACTGTCTATGTTCAAATGATATGACCTTACATATTAAAAAAAAAAATCAAAAGAAAGCTACTAAGAAAACTTTTGAAACTAATAAATGGGTTAAGTAAGGATTCAGGGTACAAGATTGATATTTTAAAAATCAGTGGTATTTCTACACACTGGCAGTAATTCGAGAATGAAATTAAAGGGTGAGGGGATGTGGTAACTGGGTGTTAGATATTAAAGAGGGCACAGGGTGGAATGAGCACTGGGTGTTATATAGGACCGATGGATCACTGACCTCTACCTCTGAAACTAATAATACACTATATGTTGATTAATAGAATGTACATAAAAAAAATAAAGTGTTGCCTTTTAAAAATGCTCATTGTGGGACTCCTGAGTGGCTCAGTTGGTTAAGTGTTTGCCTTCAGCTTGGGGCATGATCCCAGGATCCTAGGATGAGTCCCACATCAGGCTCCTTGCTCAGTAGGGAGCCTGCTTCTCCCTCTGCCTGCCATCCTCCCTGCCTGTGTGCTCTCTTTGACAAATAAATAAAATCTTTTTAAAAAGTGTTCATTGCAAGAAAAAAAAAATGAAATCAAGAAACCAAATCCATTTACAGTAACATCAAAAAGAATAAAATACTTAGGAATATATTTAATAAAAGAAGTGCAAAACTCACACTTTGAAATCAACACAGCATTACTGAAAGAGATTAAAGAAGTTCTAAATAAATGAAAAGATATCCCATGTTCATGGATCAGAAGATGAAATGTCATTAAGATGTTAATACTCCCCAAATTGACCTTTAGGTTCAATGCAATCTCTACCATAATTCCAGCTAAGATTTCTGCAGAAACTGACAAGCTGCCTTTAAAATTCATATGGAAATTCAAGCAACTCAGAAAAGCCAAAATACTCTTGAAAAAGAAGAGCAAATGGGGCGCCTGGGTGGCTCAGTGGGTTAAGTCTCTGCCTTCGGTGGGTGTCATGATCTCGGGTCCTGGGATGAAGTCCCGCATCAGGCTCCCTGCTGAGTGGGGAGCCTGCTTCCCACTCTCCCTCTGCTGCTTCCCCTGCTTGTGCTCCTTCTCTTCTCACTCTCTGTCTGTCAAATAAATAAATTCTTAAAAAAAAAAAAGAGCAAAGCTAGAGGACTAAACTTCCTGATTTCAAAATTCATTGCAGAGCTACAGTAATCAAGACAGTGTGGTACTAGTCTCAGGTTGAGGTTAGACATAGTGATTGGTAGAATAGAACTGACAGTTCAAAAATAGGCCCTCATATTTACAGTTAATTGATTTTCAACAAAATGCCAGGACAGTCCAATGGGGACAGAACAGTCATTTCAGCAAATGTTGCTGGGACATCTGATTACCCACATCTTCCCTCACAACATACACAAGAGTTAACTCAAGATACATGCACATAAATGGAAGAGCTAACACTTTTATAAAATTTTTAGAAGAAATTGATCTTGGGTGATGAAGGCAAAGCCTTTTCAGATATGATCCTAAAAGCATAAGTGACAAAAGAAAAAACAAGTAAACTGAATTTCATAAAAATTTTAATATGCCTCAAAGTACATTATCCACAAAAAGTGAAAGACATAGGAGAAAAACATTGCATAACATATATATACTATAGAAATACATATTGATAAGTGTTCTCTCTATATAATATATAATATATTTAACATAAATAACTCCCAACACAATAATCCAACTAAAAAACATGGGTGAAAAATCAGAACAGACATTTCTCCAAAGATATATAGACGGCCAATAAGCACCTGAAAAGAAACTCAACATCATTAGTCATCATGGAAATTTATTTTATTTTTTAAGATTTCATTTATTTATTTGACAGAGAAAGAGAGATTGCAAGTAGGCAGAGAGGCAGGCAGGGGAGGTGGGGGGAAGCAGGCTCCCTGCCAAGCAGAGAGCCCAATGCGGGGGCTCGATCCCAGGACCCTGGGATTCATGACCTGAGCCGAAGGCAAAGGCTTGAACCCACTGAGCCACCCAGGTGCCCCTGTCATCATGGAAATTTAAATCAAAACCACAATAAGGGGCGCCTGGGTGGCTCAGTTGGCTGAGCGTCTGACTCCTGGTCCCCTCTCAGGTCACGATCTCAGTGAGATAAAGCCCTGCATCGGGATCTGTGCTGGGCGTGGAGCCTGTGGGGTTCTCTCTCTCCCTCTTCCCCTCTCCCCACTTGTGCTCTCTCTCTCTCTCAAATATAAATAAAATCTTCACTAAAAAATGAACTATTGGGGGCGCCTGGGTGGCTCAGTGGGTTGGGCCTCTGCCTTCGGCTCTGGTCGTGATCCCAGGATCCTGGGATCAAGCCCTGAGTCGAGTCGAGTCGGGCTCTCTGCTCAGCAGGGAGCCTGCTTCCCCCTCTCTCTCTGCCTGCCTCTCTGCCTACTTGTGATCACTCTCTGTGTCAAATAAACAAATAAAATCTTTAAAAAAATAAAAAGAACTATCGGTATATACAATATAATAGATGAATCTCAAATTATGCTGTGCGACAGAACTCAGACATACTGTACTCTTTTGCAAATGAGTACATCCTTTATAACCCCATTTACATAAAGTTCTAGACCTCATCACCCAGCTGTAGTGACCGAATGCAAACTGATGGCCGGCTTGGGAGTGGGGGGAGGAGGCGTCACTAAGGGCGCAGGCGCCTGCAGACGGTCATGCTCACTGTCTGCATTGTGGTGGTGGCTTCCGGGGCATCGCAAATGTCCAAACTTAGCAAATTTCACATTCAAATAATGTGCACTTTATTGTATGTAAATTATACCTCAATAAAAATTTTTTTTAAGTTAAAAGCCCGTAATCTGTGTAAAACACACTGCTTGGCATATTAGAACTACTCGTTACAAGTTGGCTCTTATTCTCTGATTGCGAGCGCTTAATGCGGCAAGGTCAAGGCTCAAAGGGGCCTCCAGGGCTTCAGGAAGGCGGGCCCAGCATCCCGGAAGGATCCATCCCCCAGACCGGGGCAAGGAGGGCTGAGCTCTGCTTCCCGTGGAGTCCTGGTGCCCTCCGGTGGCCCCCAGGGGTACAGCAGGCCGCCTTCTCTGTTAAGCTCCCTCTCCCAGCGCACCTCTTCCTGCTTGGGCCTCTGCTCTCCGCTGGTAGGATGCGTGTGCCCATCTGTGCAGCCACTTGTTCCCCTGGCCCAGGTCCCCACCAAGACTTAACAACCACTGGGGAACATCCTCGGACCCTGATTTCCTCATCTTACAGCAGACATCCATCCCTCTGCTGCCCCCAGCAAGGCGTCCTCCGTGACTGGGTGGGAGAGGAGGAAGAGGAGCCTCTGGGTGGAGCTCAGTCCTCGGTGTCCTGAGGTAAGACACTTCCCTCCCTCACCACAGCCCACCTGATCCGTCCCCACAGCCTCAGAGCTGGCCTCCCTGCCTCCCTTCAAGCTCTGTGTTCTCTTCTCCCTGGGCAGTCTGGGCAACTGTTGGAAAGCCCTTGCCCCGAGCCTGGTGAATGTCTCCCCTTGCAGGGCTCCAGCCCCAGGTGGGGCTGTGCTGCTGAGCCACAGTCTGGAGACAGACAGGCCCACATATGTGTGCCACCAAGCCTTGACGTGGCACTGGGCCCACTAGGTGTCCACATGCAAACAAGAAAGGATGACAGGACCCCATCACCCACCGTCCCACAAAGTCGACACCAGGGGGGTCGCAGATCCAATGTGAAAGGTAAAAAAACACAGCTTTCAACAAATATGCAAGGATATCTTCATGAAATCTTTATGACTTTGGGTCAGGCAAAGAGTTCTTTAGAACAGAGAAGGTGAGGGGTGTGGGACGGTGTAGTTGTTGAGCCTCTGGCTCTTGATTTTGGCTCAGGTCATGACCTCAGGGTGGTGAGATTGAGCGCTGCATCAGGCTTGCTCAGCACAGTCTGCTTGGGGCTCTCTCCCTCTGCCCATACCCCTGCTCACACGTGCTATCTCGCTCTCTCAAGTAAATACATAAGTCTTTAAAATAAATAAAATAAATATTTTTTTAAAAAGTGGGTTAATCCTGGGGCACCTGGGTGGCTCAGTGGGTTAAAGCCTCTGCCTTCGGCTCAGGTCATGATCTCAGGGTCCTGGGATCGAGCCCCGCATCGGGCTCTCTGCTCAGCGGGGTGCCTGCTTCCTCCTCTCTCTGCCTGCCTCTCAGCCTACTTGTGATCTCTCTCTGTCAAATAAATAAATAAAATCTTAAAAAAAAAGAGTGGGTTAATCCTTTTACTCTTTTTTTTTTTTTTCAAAGATTTCATTTGTTTATTTGACAGAGAGAGACAGGGAGAGGGAACACAAGCAGGGGGAGTGGGAGAGGGAGAAGCAGCGTTCCCACTGAGCAGGGATCCCGACACAGGGCTTGATCCCAGGACCCTGGGATCACGACCTGAGCTGAAGGCAGACGCTTAATGACTGAGCCAGGCAGCGGCCCTGAAATAAATCTTTAAAAACCGAAGAGCAGAAAAGGTGATAATGAAAGGCGGCTGTTGATAACCCGGACTATATTAAAATTTAAAATTTCTGTTTATCAAAAGGCACTGTGAAGAGAGTGACAACCAAACTGAGGGGGAAGATATTGCTCGCACAGACGTCAGTAAAAAATCCTTACCCAGAATGCATGTGTCCTATAAATCGATAAGGGAAAGACGCATAAAAGTGGCGAAGCACCAGGAAGACACGTACCTTCACAGGAAAAGAAACACCGTGGCCGACACCAAAGGAAACGTGAATTAAAGCTGTAGCGTGGCACCCGCCCCCCAGCCTCCCCAGGACAAGGTGACACTGACCGCCGGTGGGGACGCGCAGCGCACAGGCCCCTGAGTGTGTCCACCAGTCTGAGCAAGTGCGCGACCGCCGGCAAGACCGCTGGACAAACGCGCCCACCGAAACCAAGGACACAAGGTTTCCAAAGGAAATGTTCTGGAATGTTCACAGCCTCAGCCTCAGTATTTGTGATAGCTACCAAGTGGAAACCACCCAGATTTCCACCCACAGATAAATGATTCAGGGATGGGAACATCCCCACATGGGACCACTCGGCGGGAAGCTGACCAGTGCAGCCCCCGAGGTGCCCGACTCCAGTGCACGTTGAGGCTCAAAGGAGGCCGCCAGCGAGAGGATGGTTTCCGCCCCACTCCTGGCGCAGAGCTCTTAAAATCCTTGGAAATTCCCAAGTGATAAGAATCCTGGACCCTCTTTTGTGTGGTTGTTTTTTAAACCATTTCTGTCATCTATCATCTATCTTTATTGGCATACAGTGTACTATTTCCATCTCTTGTTCTAATGAGGTGACTCTGGGAGGCTCTTGGCTGGGGATGGTCCTCAGAAAGACCAGCCATGATTAGAAGCTTGGAATTTTCAGCCCCAGCCCCCTCTTCCAGACCGGGGAGAGGTGGAAATGGAGGTAAGGATCCCCCCTGCGTAGGTGAGGGAGCCTCCCTGAAGTCCCAGCTAGCTCGGAGCGCTCCTGGGTTGGGGACCCTGTGGAGGTGCAGAGACGGTGGGTAAGGAAGCTCTGTGCCAGGGCGCCTGGGTGGCTCAGTGGGTTAAGCCTCTGCCTTCAGCTCAGGTCACGATCCCAGGATCCTGGGATCGAGCCCCGCATCAGGGTCCCTGCTCAGCAGGGAACCTGCTTCCACCTCTCTCTCTCTGCCTGCCTCCCTGCCTACTTGTGATCTCTGTCTGTCAAATAAATAAATAAAATCTTAAAATAAAAAAAAAGGAAGCTCTGTGCCCTTCCCACACGCCTCGCCCTCTCCCTCTCCTCTCTCCAGCTGCTCATCTGTACCCTTTGTACCTCCTTTTGGGGTAAACTGGCAGACCTAAGGGCTTCCCCGCCCTCTGTGAGCCACTCCAGGAAGTTCGTTGCATCCCAGGGTGAGAGGTCGCGAGACCTCTGGTTTGTAGCCAAGTTGGACAGAGTTTCGGGCAGCCCAGGACCTGCTTGTGATGGGCACCCTGTGCGGCTGAGCTCTCACCTGTGTCCCCGGGTAGATGGTGTCAGACTCGAGCGAAACCGTGGGACCCACAGCTGGGGTCACAGATGCAGAAGTGAAGCATTTGGTGTGGGGAGTACAGGACACTTACAGAACAAAATAAGAAAACAAGCCTTTCTTTTCCCACAGACATAGGAGGGAACTTAGGACGCAATTCCACTTGTGTAAGTTCACTTACAGAGCGGGCCAGGCCGGCTCGCGCAAGGTGACCAGGTGGCAGACCCCAGCAGGCGGGTCCTTTCCGGGGGCGGTCTGCAGCCGCCACACGCCACACTCCCCGTCTGGGCCCTTCCTGTGTGTGTGACATGCGGACCCGTTTACCAGGACTCAGAGCACCCCAGCCTCTCTCACCCTGGTGAAGCTGCTCCCTCCATCATCACCCTCACAGCCTCGGCCCTTGCTGTCTCCCACCCACTGGGGCACCCAAAGACTGTTTGGTCCAAGGCCCTCTTCTCAGAGGGCCTCCAGCCCCTCCAGGGCACCCCTTCTCCCCACAGTACTTCCTTCTTGCTGGATGTTACGGTCAGAAACGATTGGACTGACCCAGTTGTTCAGATGTTTACTGTCTGGCTCCCCTCTTCATGTCCCCTCGCCTGGACGCCACAAGTGTGGGTGTCACAGAGAATGCGTGGGGATGGGGATGCGGGTTGGCCTGGAGAACGGCCAAGAGGAGCGGCTTTGGGACCCAACTCTGCCACTTGCCAGCTGTGTGGTTGTGCGCAAGTCACTCACCCTCTCTGTGCCCCCCCAAGCTCAGCTGTGAAAAAAGAGTCCTCCTCGTGCCCCCTCCCAGGACGGACAGGTTTTAGGAAAAGTGCTCATGAGGGCCTGGAACAGGAGGGGTCCTTCTGGAGACCCGTCTCTGAGGCCCTGTCACGCCTGCCGGCCTACTCTTGGTGACTGGCTCAGCTGGGGGCTGGGGGCTCCAGGCCCCCTTTCTTGGAGGGTCAGACTCCACCTCCTTCTTGGGACCATCTATAGCAGCCGAGATCAGGAGAGTTGCTGGGGAGAGTAACCCACCTTCCACCCTGAACCCTCCCAACACTCTGTGGAGGCCCCAGGCCCGTACTCCTTGGGGTTCCTGCCGCCAAGAGCCCTCAATGATCCCACTTGTCCCTTTAGCCCACTGGCAGGCTTAGCAGTGCTGTGGGGGAAGGGGCCAGGGAGCCTCTTGAGGCCAGAGGGGAAAGGTGCAGACCTTGCTCCCCTACTCCACCCCCAGTCAGCAGCAGCCCCCCAACACAGGACCTCTAGGAACATTCTGGAGTGCTGAGTCCCCACTTACCACTCTGCAACGCTCTCTAATCCACACAGGTGACAGGGCAAAGCCCTGAGGCCCAGAAGGGCCTCGGCTGGTGGGGGGATGGGAGATGGAGCTGCTGGCACAGGGCCCGAGAATTTACAGCGGGCGGGGCCACTTGAAGAGGAAAGGTCATCCTGGGCCAAGAGATGACGTGCAGAGTGGCCTTCAGCTTGGGCAAAGGAGGCCCGTGCAGGACTGGTTGCCGGGCAGCATTCTCTGGCCAGTGTCTGACCCTACCAGGAAGGCGTCCCTCACAGAGCTGGAGGCTCCTCAAATGCCATCTATTTGTGTCCTGGACCCTGACAGTGGACAGGAGACATGTGACCACAGGGATGGAGTATTTTTGGCAGTGGGGGTGGGGCCCGCGTGGTGAGCCCAGCACCATGCTGCTCTGGGACAGGCAGCTTGGACGCCCAGCTCCGCTGCCCAGTCTGGCCACGGGGTCCCAGGTATGACACTACTAGTCCCTCGTTCCCACCCTAAGAAGTCCTAAAGTCAGAGAGAGGGACTTCCCCAGGACCAGTGAGGAGGGCAGATTTCAGGGGTCAGGAAGGCACAGTGCTCTGGTCGCAAGGTGACTGCATGTCAGCACTGGTCTGGCCAGAGTGACCTCCCGGCTCCCTGGGGGTGGTGATAGCGGACCGAAGGCCAAAGAGCACTTCCCATTGGAGGCTGAGACACAGGGGGCTCTCAAGCAGTTAGGGTCACTTCTGTTCACTGAGATGAGGCAGAAGGAGGGAGCTCTGCCAGCTGGGCAAGCCTGGGTGAGGGGCAGAGACCTGGAGGACCGCCCTTGTGGTCCACTGGGAGTTAGGAAGATCATTTCTGTTCTGTGACCTCCTGCCTAGGCAGGGGGCAGAGCCAGGCACTCCCTGATGACCCCTGAGTGGGCTCTAGCCAGCACTAGTGTGACCTTGATAATCTCAGTGGAAGCCCAGAAGCCTGTTCCAGCCAAGGCTGGTGGAAGGTCATTGCCAAAGGCTGGTCACCTGCTAGGCACTGCGGCCCCTCCTCCATGGCCAGCTGCCACCTGAGGCGTGCTGGGACTGACCCGGGCCGATCCTCGCCCAGGTGAGCTGACTCCCAGTGAGTGATCCTTGAGATGGGCTCTGCTGTGTCCAGTCGGCCATGGTACCTGCAGGTCTGGAGGGGGACTGGAGAGGGTAGAGCTGACCCAGTGGAGCAGAAAACGCTCCCAGATGTGAAGAAAGCCACTTCTGGGGACAAAAATTCAAACGTGAGGAATGCTATTAGTGCGCTTGGCTAATCTGAGCCGTGTTTGATTCTGGGAACGTAGCACTGGCGCGTCACAAGGTTATCATTTGGGTTGGCTGGGAAATCGGGAGAGTGGGAGTTACAGGTTTTCTAACTTGGAGAAGGGGCCGTTTCTGACAGCCGCTCAGCTCCCTCAGGCTTCTCCTTTGGTTTTCTTTCAGGAAGCAGATGGGGTGCTGGCCCCCGAGCCAAGGAGGGGGGTGCGCCGCAGCGAGCGTCCGGCGGCCGGTGCCTGGGACCTGGGCCCGCGAGGACCCCGCCCGGCCTCCAGCTCTGCCACCCGGCGCCTCTGCTGACCTGAAATGGAAAACTTCCAGTACAGCATCCAGCTGAGTGACCAGGACTGGGCTGAGTTTTCGGCCACGACGGAAGAGTGTGGTCTCCTGCAGGCCGGCCTGGCCTCAGGGGATGAGCTCTTGTCCAGTGACATTGACCAAGGGGACAGCAGTGGCAGCAGCCCTCCAGGGCCTCCACCCCTTCTCGAGGGGCGGCCGGCTTCTGGGGGGAGGGGCTGGCCCGGCTTCAAGGAGGAGGACGAGGCAGCTCCCCGGCCGCTGGTCAGCAGGTCTTGGCATGAGCCTGTCTTGGCCCCGGGGCCCAATCAGCAGACGCCCAGCACGTCCTCACGGTCAGAAGCTCTGCTGTCCCTCAGATCTGATGCCACCCCCCAAAGCCAGAGCTTGTCACTTCGAGGGCCGGTGTCTTCCCGAGGCAAGATGCAGAGGCTTCTGCAGGGGCCTGCCCCTCAGGGCCCTGCCCCCAGTCCCCCTGGTGAGCCTTCCCAGAACTCTGAGCCTCCTGGCTGCACCCCGGCTCCCCAGAGGCCCCCTGGCAGCCCCGGAGCCCCGGCACGCAGCCCTAGCCGAAAGAAGAGGCGTGCCGCTGGGGCCAAGTGGGGCGGGTGCCTGAGCACCCCCGGCCCGGCTCCCCCCCAGCAGGGTTCCCCGCTGCCTCCTGAGGTCAGGCCCAAGGAGCACCTTGGCCTGGCTGTGTCGGGGGGGCAGGGTCTCCTGGCTGGGGCAGCGGAGCAGACCGCAGGAACTGGGCAGGGACAATGGGGTCTGGAGTCTGCAGGAACCCCTGCACAGCTGACCCAGCAAGGAGCAGATCCGGATCTGCCGACACCTGTCCCTGTGACTGCGGAAGGTGCAGACCTCCTGAGAATGGCCCCGGGAGCTGAGCTACACACCACGTCCACACCTGCCCGGGCCGCTCGTCCAGATATTTCAATGGCTGAGTCAGATGTGCCTCTGTCTACACCTGGCTCCAAGCTTCAGCCTGACATGCCTCTGTCTACACTTGCCTCCAAGTCTAGACTGGACATGGACCTGCCTGTGCTGGACCCAGTGGTCAAGCAGGAGGTGGATTCGTCCACACCTGCTCCGCCGCCTCACCTTGTGTCCAAGGCCCAGCCTGACGTGGGCGTGTCAGCAGCTGTTCCCGCTTCCCGGTCCGGGCCTGACGTGGTGAAGGTGGAGGTTGGCCTAGTGGCCACGCCGCATTTGAGCCCTCTTGGGTCTCCAGGAGGACACCGGGAGAAGCCCAGAGAGGAGCCCTCAGCAGGTGCCCCTGGACATCACTCAGGGGAGCCCCCACCAGGCCGGGTCCAAACCCCCAGGAAGAAGAAAGTGCGCTTTTCCATGGCTGTGCCCAGCCCTGAGGGGCCAAGCTCAGGAGAGACCTCAGGACCCCCGTCGCCAGCCACAGCCCGGCCCTCATCCCCCAGGACAGCCACGGGGGGCCGAGGGGGGCCTGGAGGCTGGGACGCCATGGCAGTTGGGCCCCGGTCTCCGCAGCCTCGGATCCTCAAACACCTGCCTCCCCCTTCCCCCTCCGCTTCGGTGGGGCCCAGGCCCGGGAGCAGCTTTGCAGTGACCCTCCCAGAGGCCTACGAATTCTTCTTCTGTGACACTATCGAAGAGGAGGATGAAGGTGCTGAGGAGGCGGCAGAAGCCGACCAGGCCCTGTGTGAAGCACGGTGGCCAGACGTGTGTGAATTCTTCTTCCAGGACCACGGAGCCCAGAGGCCGGGGCACGGGGGGAGCCACCCTGTGGCCCAGCCCCCACGAGCTGAGGCTGTACGGGCCGCTCCACCTGGAGACCCTGTGCCCATCTCCATCCCCGAGGCCTACGAACACTTCCTTGGGGAGGACTCCCCAGGAGGCACGCCTGAGCTGGCCGCCCTGCTCCAGGTGCAGGCCACGGAGCCCCCCAGCTTGGCGCCCTGGGGCGTGGGGCCTGGCACCCCACCAGAGCCCGGCCCAACCACAGCAGAGCAGCTCAGTCTGGCAGTCAGACAAGCAGGTGTGTGTCGTGTGGGCCCCATGGGCTGTCCAGGCCTGGGAACATACTGTCCAGGGAGTCCAGCCAGGAGGGCCACTGGGGAGGGGCAGGCTAGGACCCCGAGTCATGAGCCAGCAGGGGGTGCTTGGGGATGATCTGGGAAGGTCGGACTAGCTCCTGGCCATCGCAGGACGTCGTCCGGGTGGGGCAGACTAGGCCAGACACGGCAGCTGCTCGGGGATCTGTGTCTGCACGGACCATCACTCTGTATCTGGGCCCCGACGACGGCAATGCCCCCAGCCTCTAGCACGGCGGATGCTGGGATGGCACAGACCTTGCCGCCTGGTTAGGCTGTCAGTAGACTTCATGTCACACTCCCCTCGGAAGATGCGTCACAAACCAGGAAGTGGCTCCCCAGAGGCAACCCGCTCAGGCCAGCTTGACTCAACTATGCCACACGCCGCTCTGTGTCTTGGGACGGAGGTGTCTGAGGGGGGCAGCCCGAACACAGAGCGTGCTTCTCTCTCCTAGGGGGGCTCCGAGATCCTCTCACCTCTTTGACCCTCAGCCAGAACGACATGTGCCTGGTGTTTGTGGCCTTTGCCACCTGGGCTGTGAGAACATCAGACCTGCACACCCCAGATGCCTGGAAAACAGGTTTGGGGGCCCTCGGGGAGGAGCGGGCTGGTGCCCGGGAGGACCAGTGCCATCCAGTCTCACCTGCTGGGCCGGCGGGGTGAGGGGTGCGTGGCGAAGCCTAGGTTCCTCCCGTGACCTTGCTCCTCTCACAGCCGACCCACCCCTCGCCCCCCTGGCCTCCTCTTGCCCTTTGAGGACCAGGCCATGCGGGTAGCAGGTGGTGACCAGGCCGGAACGGAGCCAGCACTTAGGAGGCTGTGTCTCCCTCACAGTCTTGCTGGCCAACATCGGCACCGTCTCTGCCATCCACTACTCCCGCCGGCAGGTGAGGAAGGGACGCCGCAGCCCCAGCCCCAGCCGCAGCCGCAGCCCCAGCTCTTAGAACCCAGGCTTGGTCCAGGAAGACACAGGACAGAGAAATGGCCACGGGCACTGAGGACAAGGTGCTGCCCTCAGGTCTTGCCCTTTGACCCCTGTGTTCTACGGCATCTAGGAAGGAGCCAGTGTTCTTGGTCCTGCTCCCTTGGATTCCACCGGGGTTCTAACCACTGGCTAAGGCCAAGGCTACGCTTCACACCTGGGAGGAGGGAGATTCCGGAAGGCTGGGTGGGTAGGTGCTGAGCAAGCAGCTGGTTAGTAAGGTGACCAGATAAGCTCATAAAAACATAGGGTGCCAGTGAAACTTGAATTTCAGACACGCAGTATTTGATGCTTTGCACTGTTATGTGTGGTTTATCTGAAATCCAATTTAACTGGGTGTCCTGTATTTTACTGGGTTATCTAGTCAGCAGGGAGAGGCAGGGTAAGGCATTGGGAACTTGAAGGTGTTGGAGCAGCAGCCCCAGCTGGAAACCTGGGAAGGGGCAAGAGTGAGGAGACTAGATGGCCTTTGGGTTGGAGGGGGGTGTCCCAGGGACACTCTGCCCTGTTGACAAGTAGGGTGAGGAAGGGAAAGCCTCTGAGGCCTCTGTGACCCCTAAGCCCCAGGCTGCCTTGGCTCCTGCCGGAGACAGCGAGCAGGTCCCTGCAGGGGCGGGTTGGACGGTGGCTCCAGCAGCCTCTGCAGGGTGGGGGTCTGTAGGGCAGAAGCTGGAGCCCCTCCTCTGGGGAACCTTGGATGAGGTGCAGAGGCACGATACGGTGGCGTCGGATAAAGGGATCAGACATTTGGGATTGTCCTAAGGCTTTGAGGCATCGGAGATGGGGCAGGAAGGTGGGTGGGAGGCTGGTGGTGGCAGAGCCGTGGAGCCCACAGGGCTGGGTGCACAGGGTCCCCAGGATGGGGGACTCCTGACTGCTGAGCGGAAGACGCATGGACACACAGCACAAATAAAACCTTCTCTTTCTTTCTTATTTAGTCTCTTGTCAGTTTCTCTTGACCTGCCCCAGCCACTGACACTCGCCCAGAACGCCCTCTACCTCTGCTTGTCGTGTCTCGGACTTTGCTGACCTCCTACCGTCACGCCCTCTGACCTCACGTGCGCTGACCCTCACTAACCTGACGTTCTCAGCCCTCTGACCTTCCCACCTGCTGCTCCTCCCACTGGCAGGTAAAGCCTGCGCCCAGTGGCCTTCCTCATTGCTTCCCGGGAGGAAGGGCTGCTGCTGGGTCCCCTGCGAGGCCTGCTCTGATCTGTGGTCCAGCCACGTCGCCAGGCTGTCTTCAGGACGAGGCCCCCCTCCTGGCCCCTCCAGAGCCCAGGGAAGTTTGGGAGCTCTCTTCAGCCTGCTGGGATCAGACACGGACTCAGCACTGGGTGGGGTTCAGGGGTCGGATGCCAGTCAGCCTGTGGCCCTACAAAGAATGCCCCAGGCTGTGCCGTAGTCCCCAAGGCAGAGCCCACGCTGGCAGGTGGTCCTGAGAACCAGCCACCCAGAAGCCATCAGATCCACTGGATGAGCCCCCCCGCAGCCTCAGCTCCTCCTCGGGGCCACCGCTTGTGGGAGGGAGAGGAAGTGTTGTCCCGGATGTTGTCATAGCTCTTGGGGGGATGACCACCTGCTGGGGAGGACAGAGATGCCAGTGCCTTTAGGAAGCCACACCCAGAGCTCCCCTCAGAGAGAGACAAGGGCCCTCACTCACCTGAGGGAGGTGGCAGGGGGTCGGGCGAGACTTCCTGCACAGGGGAGACCTGGGGATCACAACCACAAGTCTGAGAGCTGAGCCCTGGGGGAGGGGGCTTGGAGAGCAGCCCACCCATCTGCCAGATCTGAGCCCTCCCTTTTCTGTTAGGTGGCGTAGCTTCCCTTCCTGCCACCACCCCCTACCCCTGCCGCTTCCTGTCTTTGGTCTCAGCTTGCCCCATCTTCCTGCTTCCATTTCTCCTGCTCCCCCAGGGCCCCAGACCCCCACACTGTTTCTACCCCTCCACAGGACCCCTTACCTGGCAGGGGTGAGTGCTGCTGCTCACATGCTGAGGGGACTCTGGAGGGAGTGGCCCCTGGCCCTTGATGGAGCCTCGGTGCCGCTGAGAGGCTCTGGGCTGCAGGGCTCCCTTCTTGGAGAGCAAGTGGGGACCGGAGAGTCCAGAGCTGGGGCCCGAGACAGGCACAGACACAGGGACCGAGGGGAGCGGGCTCGAGGACTCAGGTCCAAGTGAGCTCTGTGCTGCGCTGAGGAACTGCCAGGGAAGGGGCGGGGACCTGAGGCCCTGGACCAGGACCTCCGTGGAGGGATCCCGGCCCTCTGAGCCCCTTGGCCCCTTGGCCACTCGACATGGCCTAAGCAGACCTCAGGCTGTGGATACATCTAGCCTTTCTGTCATCCACAGGGAACTGACCTCATCCAGGCCCTGGACATCTGTGATCTTGTGATAGGAGGTAGCAGGTGGTGTGTAGGGATCGGCATAGAGTGGGGAGTGTGGGGTCTTCAGAGAGTGGTCTGGGGCCTCAGGATTGTCCTCTAGGCTCTGCCTGCTCAGCTGCAGGCAAGAAGATACAGGTTTCTTGGAGCTGGAGGTGGCCTGAGCCCTCCCTTCTCTGTGCAAGGCCTCTAGGTGGCTCCAGGACCATCTAGGCCTAAGAGATGGAGGCCAGGGAGGTGGAGGGTGGGAGGGAGAACTGGGTCAGTGTGCTGGGCCCACCTTGGTCAGGTCCAAGTACAGCGAGGTGGCCAGGCTGGGCTCCTCGCTCCGGGCCTCACTCCTGGGTGACCGACTGCTGCTGCTCCGTCTCAGCTCGGCCCTCTGCCGGCGGGTGCTGGTGCGGCCAGGGTCGGCCTGGTCCTGCAGAGACCAAAGACCTTCCAGAAGGTTCCCAAGGGCCCTCACCCACTCAGTCCTCTGAGGCTGCACAAAGTTCCCTCCAGGTCCTGCCTGGGGTGGAGTGCCATGGGGACCCATGTTCTCCCACACAAACTGTCCTCACGGCCTCCTGTGCTTGTCTTCTGCTTATCCCTCCTCACCTCCTGATACTCACAGGCACAGGCTGGGCAGGGCAGCCTGTGGTGGACGGCACTGACGACTCAGGGAGAGAGTGGCTGGTGTGGGTGGAGGGGGGCGCAGGGCACCCTGAGTCCCAGCTGGTTCGTCCGTCTGAGGAGAGGGAGCCTCGGCCGCCACCCATGACCTGGCCAGCAGGAGGCAGGGAGTGGGGAGGTGAGACAGAGAGCAGGACCCCTCTCCCTAACCACCCACGCCCTAGACCTACGCTTCAGCCCAGAACGTGAGACGTGGGGGCAGCATCTCCTCCTGTGGACCCCTCACCTGTGTGGACCCCCACAGCCCTGGGAGGCCAGCCGGCGGGGGGCCTCCAGCCCGGGGCGAGACGGTCTGCAGACAGAGCAGCCAGTGGCTGTAGTCCTCATAGCTGGCACACAGCACACGAATGGTGTTGATGAGCGGGCCTGACACACAGACTCCGTGAGGGGTGCTGGCCAGCAGAGAGCCAGGCCCCTGCAAGGCCCCGGCGAGGAGCTGGGGCACCCAGCAGGCTCCTGCCCTCCCTCCTGGGCCAGGCCTCTGCCCACCTTCAATCAGGAAAGAACGGATCCGCTTCTCCTTCTCCTCCAGGTTGATGTGGATGGTACTGAGGGGCAGCTCCCCCTGGGGGGCAGTGACGGAAGATGGGGCCGGGGCCTGGGGGGTGAACTCTGGGCCTCTGCCTGGGCCCATACTTCTGTCTCACCCTGCAGAGCTGGCCTGGGCCCTCAGATGGTTAGGCAGAGGGCAGGACAGGGCTGAGCCGCATCCCTGAGGGAGGTCTGCACTCCCTGACTGGCGTGAGGGATCTCTGTGCCCCTGGACTCTGGGTGGGGCTTCACTGGCCAGTGGCAGGCACAGACAGATGCCTCTGGGGACTGGTTCCCTGGGTCACCTACTAAGACTGGGGGTAGGTTGGGGGGGATCATGGGGAAGACCCCTGCATTTTCCTCAGTGACTAAGGGCCATGATACCCCCAGAGCGGAAGCTAACTGTGGTGCATACAACAGACGCACCCCAGCCCCAGAGCACCGTCCTATACACGCATGCACACGCGTGCCCCCAGACCCTAGGAAAGTGGCCACTCAGAGGTACAGGCCCCTCAGGCACACTGGGGCCTGGTACAAGAGAGTCTCCCTCGAGTGGTTCGGCCCCAGGCGATGGTCCTGCTGCTGGTGGCCAACATTCCAGGCTGATAAGGGGTGCTTGGGAAGGGACGCCTCCTTGGCCACACCACCGCCGAGACCAGACTGACCAGGGCAGCAGGGCGGGTGGGTGGGGCCAGCACACTCTGTCCCAACAGGCCCCGAAATACAGGTTCCTCCTGAGCTGCTGCCCTCTCCCACCCCCACACATAGGGTGTCTCCCGGGGCGCGTCCTCATTCGGGACCCCACCTTAAAGCAAAGCCCATCTGCTTCTTCGGAGAAGATAGCCAGGGATGTCGGGTACAGGACCAGGAGCCGGTCCCATTGCTCCTGTGAGGAGGTCAGAGGGCGGAGTGGGGGCAGGACCTGTATGTGCGAGGCCCTGGCCCCACTTGCCTCCTGAACCCCTCCCTCATCTCCTCCCCCCACCCTCTCTCCTCACCCCTCCCCATCTGTGCACCCTCCCCCATCTCTTCTCACCCACCCTGTGCCTTCATGTCCTCAGCCCTGTGTCCCTATGATCTCACCCCACTCCCATCTCCTCACCCCTCCATCTCCTCTCACCCCTCGGCCCCCACCTCCTCCCACCCCTGAGCACCGCCCCCCACCACATACCTGTGAGGGCAGATGCTGCAGCTTGACCCTCGAGGCGCAGACGGCACTGCCCACCGTCCGATGTCCAGATGCTGCCCGGAGCCGGATCAGCCTGCGCTGCAGAGTCCAGGGCAGCTCATCCTCGGAGGGGCCCTGGTGAAGGGGGGTCAGGAGCAGCAGAGGGCATGGGCACAGAGGGGAGAGGAAAGCGGCCTGAGGGGTCCCCAGCACTGACCTGCAGGGGCGCTGAGTGGCAGAGCTGTGGCCCTCGCACGAGGGCTATCTGCTTTTCCAGGTGGTACAGCCAGTGACCCAGCTCAGCCTGGCTGGGGCACAGCACATGAAGAGGAGCAGGCAGCGGGCCTGGGGGTAGAGGTGGGGCGTGGGCTGGGCCAGCAGCCCATAGGAAAGGCCTGATCCAAGGGTTCCCTGGGCACCACAGGGCCTGGGACAGGAGAAGCCTGTGGCACCATCCCGGACCACTGGCCTCCAACAGGCTCTGGAGGTCCCCTGCCCACTGTTCTGCACCCCAGCTTGGCAAACGCTTATGTGCCCACTGGAGGAAAAGCCAGGATCCCCCCATGGGCTCAGGGTCCCTCCAGGTTCGGAAGCTCAGCCAGAGCTCAGGATCACTGAGCAGCCCCAGCGAGAGGCCCCTCCTGGGGGCCAGATCCACTCATGCCCCCCACACACCTGTGATCTGGAAGGCGTGCTCTCTGGACCCCTCAAGCGGGCAGACGCTCAGTTCCATCAGCGGTAACAGCCCCTGCCAGAGCACATGGAGGGACGGGAGGGCTCGGGGACCCCTAGTGGACATGGATACCCACCTCTCAAGAGGCTGCTCTCTCCCTCTACCCCTGGCCTCCCCGCTTTGCCTATTTCCCCTCACCTGGAAGGTGAGTCCTTTGGAACCATGGGCCTGGAAGTAGAGGTAGGAGGGGAACAGCTCCAGATAGCAGTCGCTGATGTCCTAGGGGAGAGCAGGGCTGCTGGTCTGAGGGCCTGGGAGACAGGCCCCAGGTACCCGAGCACCCCCCACTCGGCCCGGCCTGGCCCCACCTGGCTGTGTTGGAATCGTAGCTGGACCTTGGCGTAGTACACAACCTTGCCCAGATCCCTCACGGGCACCCTCCGCCGCCCCTTCTTGAACACACTCAGGAACGGCTGCTCTAGGTTTTCTGGCTGGATCTCCAGGCCCCGGAGGTCCTGTGGGGAGCAGAGCTCAGGGGAGGGGGCCTGACCTGGGGCCAGCTGCCCCACCCATGCCCACGCCCGTGGGTACACGATACCAAGGCGAGGAACACACACACACCACCACTCATAGGTACAGAAGCCCGACGCACGCTCACGGCCTCTTAGTATGGAACTAGGGGCAACAAACATGCGTGACATCACGTGGTCTGGTGGAGAGACCGTGAGGCCTGAGCTCCATGGATATTCGACCCCGATTTCTGGTATTTCCTAACCTGTGCACCTTCGTCTTGATTATGTGGCCTCCCCAGACTGGCCATGTCTGAGGAAGCCGATGTGCAAACCCCCTCTGGGCCTCCAGGGTCAGCTCCAAGTGTTTACTACCTGGCTCCGGGGAGGGGATCTGCGTAAACACTCCCACCACGGCCACTGCAAGCTAGCAGCATGTCAGTTAACAGGCAGCTGGGAAGAGAGGCGCCCCACCAGCCCTTGCGCGTGTGTGCTGACCGCGACCGCGCACCGCAGCGGGACTGTGACTTCAGCCACAGAGAAAGCCGAGGTCCCGGCACTGGCCCACGGGGTCCTCTTTGATCTGCCTCCTCCCTTTGTCCTCTTCTCCTACATCAGGCACAGGCTGACACCAATACTTGCTGTTCCCCCACCCATTAGGACTTGGCTCAGATGTACCCTTCTCCGTGAGGTCCCGTCTGGTAACCTCACACTGTAGCCTTCCCCGTCCCCTCTGCACACCTTTCTTCCTCTACTCTTCTCAACACCAGCCGCATCTGGGCTTACCATGTCTTTCACCTGTCTTATCTTCTGGTTCTGTCATGTGGGTGGGAACACCAAGAGAAGAGGGTCTTTGTCTGTTTTGCCCACTGCTGTATCCCTAGAAGTAGGCCACGCCCGAGATGTGCTGGGGGTTCCCCGCTTGTCTGCTGAGGGGAGGGAGTGTTGGGGCACAAACACTTGGCCAGTTCTGCCACACAGAGAACCCTCTCTAACTGGGGGCTCCATTATCCTATTGGAAGTCAGATAGGGATGGGCAATGACCGGACACCCTGGCTAGAAGGGTTGAGGTCTAGGGGCTCAGGGGTGAGTTGGGGAGGGGCCATGCTCTATTTGGGAGCTGGCAGAGGCTGCCCTGAGGGCTTTTGAGCCCTGGCCAAGCTAAGCTGCCCCTTGGCCAAGCCCAGGAATGTGAGGCCTCCTTCCCTCTGGGTGGGGCCTCCCGTATCCACACCCAGTGTGGGGAACAACGCAGGGATGGGACCCATGAAAAATAGGCCACGAACAGGAAGGACCATGCAGCCTTCCCTGTGGCCCAGGCTCAGCCTTAGGGGCTAGGGAGGAGTCAGCTCAGAGCCTTGGCTGGGTGCAGAAGCCCCTACGGGGGAGGGCCTAAGAGGTGGCTCCTCCCCCAGCCCCAGCTCCCAGGTTCAACAGGCCTGCTCCCCTCTCCTGCTACTATGCTCTGGCAAGAGAGGACCACCAGGGCCACCACATCTCACGTGATTCCACCAGGCACATATGACGTGTCCTGGGCTTGGACAGAGTTGAGGTGTGCGATGCAGTCACGTGGAGGAGCTCTATCGCGGCCCAGCCAGACCCTGGACAGAAGCGCCTGTCCACCTCTCTGAGGCAGCATGGTTTCTCAAGCCCGCACTTGCCTGCATGGGGCCCTGGGACCTCAGAGGGCAGGAAAGGGGACAAGCCTGGGCTTCCTAGCTTGATGGGGACAAGCTGGAAAGGTAGGCTCTGGAAGCACGCACCAGTTGCTGGAGCTCTGACCCAGAGTGACAAACGTTCCTCCTTCCCTGGCCTGGGGTTAGATTTTGGGTATCATTTCCCTCGCATTCTGGGGCTTTTGCACATAGCAGAACCTCCTACCATACCCGATGCTATCCAGGTTACGGTAAAGGGCTGGGTGTCTCTCCCCTCTCAGCTAACCCTTAGCTCCCCAGGGGCTGGGCAGTGTGAGAGGGGCCAGTACGCAGCTCAGAGGTAGCCTAGCATGTGGGAGCCGTGTCCTTGCTGTGTGGCCTTGGTAGGGGGTATCACGGTGGGCTGCTATGGAATGAGGCAGGGGTGGGTGCCGAGACACCCCCTGGGAGAAACTGAAGCCTGAAGCAGGTGAGACGCTGGCTCAGTGGGCACCTGGAGCCCCTCACTCTTGCGGAGTGACGGCAGCCGCGCCAACGCAACCCCATGCCACACAGCAACAGACATGCCGGTCCACCTCCAATGTGCCCGGACGTGCTGTCTGGCACCCAAGTTGTGGGGGGCAGTGGGTGGACACCCCAGGTAAGGCTCTGGGTGGAAAGCCTGGTCACGGCGCCCCCTCCAGTGGAGCAGAGACTCCGGAGGCCCCGCCTGCGGCCCGCCCCACTGACTCAGTGTCTCGGTTTCGCTCTCTGCTCAGGCTTTCCGCCAGGTGAGCTCCCCAGGGCGGGGCGGTGTCTCCTTCCTCACTTGACTCTGGATCTGACTCCCCCCAGGCTGACAGGGAAGACCCTGGGCCCCGGGACGCTAGGACAGGTACACGCAGTCCCACAGAGACCACCACCACGGCACCCTGTGAGCTGGGACACGCCCACCCGCCTGCTCACCGGCCCAGGGATGTAGTAGAAGATCTTGTCAGCGGTGGCGTCCGGGTCGGGACCTGCCTCGGTGCCAAACAGGCCGGCCAGCTTCCTTGCGCCATCCTCTCTGGGGACAAGGGAAGGGGGGCTCACAGCCTGGTCCCCGGGGCAGCCTGAGGGACCCCCCTGTGATCTGGGGACCAAGGCTGTGCTCCACACCCCTCACCTATTTCCCTTCAGCGAGGGCTTTCTGGAGAATGAGGCCCGGAGCCTCCTAGGGGCCTGAGGGACGCAGTGGTTGTTCCCCATGGGCGGCGGTGGTGGC
Organism: Lutra lutra; assembly: GCF_902655055.1. Lineage (NCBI taxonomy): Eukaryota > Metazoa > Chordata > Mammalia > Carnivora > Mustelidae > Lutra > Lutra lutra. Next base: position 197,597,849 of record NC_062281.1, read on the forward strand.
GGAACGGAGTGGAGCAGGTCGACCGGGTCCCTCGTACAGAGCCTCCTGTCCCGCCTCCCAGGCGGAGCTCTGGGAAGTCTTGCCCCTTGCCTAAGGGCCGGATGAGGGTGGAGCCTCTCTGGGAGGGACCCTGACCTAGGCCCAAGGCTTTCAGTTCTCTGACCTGGGTCCTCCACACGGGCAGGCCAGGCTGGAGTTGGGGGGTTGGTGGGGAGGAGTCTTCTCCCCTGTTCCAGCCGGGAGCACCCATCTCAGCCTCCAGTCTGTATGCGAGGAGCTTCGGAAGCCTGGTTTGTGAGTACTCGGTCTGCCCACACTCAGGCTAGGGTTGCCCGGGGTTGGGGCTCTGTGAGCCCAGGGCTCCCTCTCCCCAGTACCACCCCTCCCCATGGAGAGCACACATCCCGTTTCCACTTAAAGGCCGCATTCTGAGTCACCACTGACTGTAAGGGGGTGTGTGATTGTTCTCAGCTGCTGAAATAGGAGTTTGTGACTTTGGGCAAGGGGAAGCCATGACCCTCCCCCAACCTCTCCCACTCCAGCCCAAACCTCACCCCAGGCCCAAGTTCCAAGAAGGGGGCCACAAACCTCCTGGGTGCACCCAGGGCCATCACGGTGCGGTGAGGTAGGGTTAGTACCGTGCATGCCTCTCCCCAGAGCCTGGGATGAGATGGGACCATGAGGGTCTCTCAGGGCCAGGCTGACCGGGAACCACACTCCTAGTTGGGTGCCCATGCACGATACCACATCCCTGATCCACCTGGGTGTGATGATGTTGCCTTGAAGGACCCAGATACCAAAGCAGAGCCTCAGCCCAGCTGCACACCTGTCCCCAGGCCCTCCTGGTCACCCCAGATAAGACCCCAAAGGGTGGAGATGTACACTCAGCCTGAAGCCCACAGAGCCCGAGAAACATGTTTATTGTTCAAGTTGGCTCATATTGCTGTGTGGGGTCTGGGGCACACTGTGCTCAGCTCAGTGCAGGATCCAGAAGACACACCATGCCCACGAGAAGGAAGCTTGCATCATGCCCTTCTTGGGAGTGTGCCTGGCTGGGCAAGGTAGGGGAGGCGTGCAAAGCCCAGGCTGGAAGGGTCTGCACCTGCTCAGAAACCGCCCCCCACCCCTGCAACCCTGGCCTGCTGCTCTGCACCTGCCCCCGCAGTCCCTCCAGGTCTAGAGTCTGAGCTCACCTCTGACCCACCCACAATCCAAGTGTCCACCCCCATTGCTCATTGGTGCCCCCAGTGGGGCAGGACACCTGGGAAGGCAGCTTGGTCCCAGAGACACAGGACACGTCAAGGGGAAACGCGTGAACTAGTAGGTGCTGCGCGGTTCACTGACCGATAAATAATAAATAAATAAATAAACTAGGAAGTAAGTAAACGGCGCACACGCCCACGCACACGCCCACACACACACACTGAGCAGTGGACACAGAAGTGGCCGGCCTCGACGCAGAGAGAAGGACAGACAGGGCAGGACTTTCTTGGTGGGGGCCGAGCACCCCGCCCCCGACACGCGAGGTGCTGGGGCCGCCCTGTGGGGCTTAAGGCATGTGGGAGACCGCGGGGCCGGGCCTCTGGGCAGTCCGCGCCGCTGGTCAGAGGCTGGTGGACGACACGGACAGCGTGGGCGAGGAGGGCGGCGGGAAGTTGAGCAGCTCGAGCACTGCCACGCCCACGCTGCTGCGCCTCGTGAACATGCAGGACGCGGCCACCCACTTGTTGGTCCTCGGGTTGTACTTCTCGATGGAGTTGAGGCTGGAGCTGCCATCGTTGCCCCCCACGGCATACAGCCAGCCGTCCATGGCCACCAGGTCATGCGTGCTCCTGGGGGTGGGGTGGGGGCGGGTAGGTGAGCCGGGGGCAGAACTGCTCTCAGAGCCTCCGGGAGCTGGGGGAGGAGCCCCCGGGGGCGGGGCCGGGGCGCTGGGCGGGGCCGGGGCGCTGGGCGGGTCGCAGGGAGCTGGGCGGGACGCATACACGGATAGGAGGCGTGGACACATCACACTGGCAGGAGCCTCAAGGCAGACCTGGGAATCTCCGGCGGGCAGTGGTGAGGGTGGGGGGGAGACACTCCCGACTTGTGGGGGAGGGGCCAGCGCACCTTCGGATGTTCATGGGGGCCACGCTCTCCCAGGCACCGGCCTTAGGGCTGTATCTCTCCACAGAGTTGAGGCAGCTGGTGCCGTCGTTGCCGCCGGCCACGTAGAGGGCCCCCTCCAGCACCGCCACCCCTGCGGAGCTTCGTCGGCTCAACATGGAGGCCACGGGGGCCCATGCATTTACCTGCGGTTGAGGGGACCAGCTGGGGGCAGACCCGTCACCAGCCTCCCTCCTCCTCCACAGTGCAGGAACCCTACTCTAGGACAGGTGTCTGTGGGATGGGGTGGGACCTAGAGGGCTGATCATCTGGGTGATGTGGGTGTCCGGAGTGAGGACCTCAAGTCGCTCTTGGAAAGGGAGATTCATGGGCTTGGGGTGTGTTTCCTACCTGGGGCTCATACTTCTCCACAGTTGCCAGGTGTGACGAACTGTCGTAACCACCCACAGCGTACAGGTTCCCATCTGCAGAGAGTCAATGTGCCCGTGGTGTGCCTGCTATGGGTGGGGTCCCCAGGGTGGGGGCAGTGGGGGTGGGGTGGACACCACACAGAGCAGGCCCTGTCACCCACCAAGCATGGCCACACGCACGTATCGCCTCCGGGTGCTCATGGCCGCGATGGACGTCCATGTTCCCGTCAGAGGGTCATAGCGTTCAGCACTGTGGACACCAGGCCTGCCGCTGACCTTGAGCAGTGGCAGAAAGGCTGCCCTGGTCCCAGGACCTGCCCTCTCCCACGGAATGATTAAAATCCCATCCTGGGCAGTCACAGAGACTGATCCCAGAATCCCATTGGAGCAAGTAGCAGGCCCTCTGGGTGGGGACAGGGCCCCTAGCTGGCCGCCTGCACAATCCTGGGCACGTGTCCGTGTGGTGCCCAGCCCCTGGGCTGGGGGAAGAACTTGAGAGGAAAAGAAGGGGCACTGGGCTGGTGCAGATGAAGAGGCCCAGGGTGCCCTGGTGACTTGAGTCAGGTTGGATCCCTCTTTGCTCCCCTCAGGCATGATCTCTGCAGTCCTGATGCAGCCACACCTGCAGCCGAACCAACCCCAAGAGGCCACCCGGCCCTGACCCCGGCCACTACCTGTTGAGGCAGGAGGCCCCATCGTAGCCACCAGCTGCATACAGGAGCCCGTGCAGGGCAGCCACACCCAGGCAGCTGCGCCTCGTGCCCATGGACACCTCAGGCTGCCAGGTGTTGGTCACAGGGTCGTACGACTCTACGGTGGCCAGGTCTGAAGTCCCATCGTAACTAGGGGAGGGGTCCGCTGCCGGTCAGGACTGGCCCAGTGGGCATACGCTAAGCCCCTGACCCCAAACCAGCTTCCACACTTACCCACCCACAGCATACAGCCGGTTCCCAACTGCTGACACGCCCACCCGGGCCCGGCGTGTGGACATGGAGGCCACCACGTGCCAGCGGTCAGTGCGCGTGTCATATGCTTCACAGTCTCCGTGGATGGCGAACAGGCTCCCACCACCTAGGAATGGGGCAGTGACGGGGCAGGACAAGAGAGCCAGGGAGGCACGGCTGGGGGTCTCTAGCGTAGCTCAAGGTCAAGAGTACGGGGGCTCCAGGATGGGTGGGGATGAGGATTGGTGAGTGGGTCATACCACACGGGGTCCTCCACAGGTGAACAGAAGAGCAGGTGTGGGGTGGGGACAGGATGTGACCAGCGCGGTATGAGGTAGGCTTGTGCTGGGCTCAGGGACAGAAGCACAGGTCAGTGATGGGAGAGGAGAGGGGGAGCATGTGGGGGAGGGTCCTGGACCCGAGGGGACAAGGCAGGCGAACATACCCACAGCGAAGAGCACGGGGCCGGCGCCCTCACAGCGCCGGGGCCGCGTCCGGCTGGTGCCCAGGACACCCCTTTGCTCAGGCAGCAGGTGGAACTTGAGGGCCTCGATGAGCAGGTCCTTGCAGTCAGGATGGTGCCTCACCAGGCTCTCAGCATCCACGTGGCCCAGCAGGAAGTCCCGGCTCAGCAGGGGCAGGCGCACGCACTTCATGAGCTGGGAGGCAGGGGTGCCACGGTCAGGCAGCAGGCCCCAGGGAAGAGCTCCCCCTCAGACGTGCTGGCTCTTCTTAAAAACGTCTCTGCATCACTCCTGTGAGGGGGTCTCTGTACACAGCAGACCCCAGGGGCACCCAGGCCCTCAGCCACTATGTGTCCCCTCCTAAGCACAGTGGGCCCCTAGGTGCTGGCCTCACCCTTGGCACATGCTGTCTCCGAGCGTCCACGTCATGTTTGACCCAGCTCAGGACGGCACGGTAGACGTCCTCCTCTGAAGGCACGTTCAGGCTGTCGCTAGAGACCAGTTCCAGCACCTAGGGGTGGGGACCCTCAGACCTGAGATCTAGGGAGGACCTTGGGGGCCCATGGAGCCCTGAAGGTGCCCAGGAGGGAGAGTCCAATGGGGAGGCCAGTGTTCCTACAAGAAGGGACCAAGCAGGGTAAGGAACCACAGACTCGGTTTCCATGGGCCCAGGCTCAGAACAATTCTAGGGATGCAGAACCAGGGCCCACAAGCTGTAGGCAGGGATGTGGTCAGAATAGGATGGGATCCGAAGTCAAAAATTGAAGGTTTGGGTGGGTCAGAAGAAGGGGGTATGGTGGGGGTAGGGTGGGGAGAGGGCAGGGGATGGGTAGTGAGGCTGGAATGCGGGTCAGAGGCTGGAAATAAGGGTTGGGGGGGCAAAGGGCCAGGTCCAAAGGGCCAAGATGAAGGAAGCCAGGAGTCCTGGGGTTGGGGCCAGGGTCTAGGGACTGGGTCAGGGTCGAGGCGGTGCCCCTGCTGGCACGTTACCTGCTTTAGTGGCAACAGCATGAACTCCTCGGTCTTGGCCACATCCACAAAGTGCTGCAGCACGTACCTGTGTGCGGCCTTGAGCAGGTCGCTGCATGAGTGCGTGTCAGCAAAGCCCCGGATGCCCAGACAGTTGGAGGGGTCGAGCTGACTCAGCAGGAACTTGCAGCAGGCGTCACGGACGCCATTCAGCTGCAGGAGGCTGGCAGCTGGGAGCAGAGTCTGTGGGATGACACGAGAGAGAGAGAGAGCCAGGGGAGCAGGGGCAGGGAAACGGGCCATGAGGGACTGAGGGAGAGGCACAGGGAAACACCAGGAGCTGAGGCACAGGGGCCCAGCGGAGCTGTGCGAGGGACTGAGGGAGAGGGAAACTGAGGGAGGGACCAGGCAGCCTCACCTGCACGTTGCCTTCGCCCACCACAATCTCAGCCGTGTATGCAAACTGCACCAGCTGGTCCAAGGCCTGAGGGTCAATGTCATGCAATGTCACGTGCGTCTGGCGGCTCTCACTCATCTCATCTGTGGGGACAGTGGGTCAGGCCGGTCCCTGCCCAGGGAGATCGGAAGAGCCCCCCGAGTGCCCAGAGTGGATGTGGGGGTACTTGCTTGTGAACATGGCGTGGAAGTAGGGACTGCAGGAGGCAAGCACCACCTTGTGTGCTCGGATCTCCTTGGCCGCCACGTGCAGGACGATGTCACACAGGAGGCCACGCTGCCGCATGCGGCTCATGGCCACGAAGGCATCGTGGTAGTGCCGTTTGGAGTTGTGGGACACGGTGTGGCCCTCGCGGCTCAGCAGCTGCATTGCACCCTCCATTGGGGCCGTGGGCCGGGCCTGGCGAGGACGCACGCGCTCTGCCTCCGGGCTGCAGACGGGTAGGGCCAGGTCAGACGCGCGCTGCAGGGAGCTGCTCACCCACCCCTGAAACTGCAGGCAGGGCCAGAGCACCTAGGTGGCAGCCCCCCTCCCTGACAGCTTCCCTACCTGGCTTCCATCAGAACCCCCCCCCTTCCCCTTCACATACAGGGGCCTCCCTAGAAGTGCAGCAAAACTGACCCACACCTGCTCCTCCGGTGACGTCCAGTCGCACCAGATGCCAGCGTTGGCCCTACGCAGCTTCCTCTGCCAGGACCCCTTCTGGCACCGTACTCCCCTCTGCGCAGGTGTCCCCACAGAATAGCGCATCTCTGCCCGTAACTTGTAAGAACCAAGTTCCCTTCGCCCTCTTTGGGACCAGGTGCTCGTCTGTCACTGGCCGCCCTTCCCGTTCCCCGTCAGAGTCCAGTGTCCTCAGCACGGGCTGGGCACACAGGATGTGCACCAAGCGCGACTGGCTAAGGCTTCAGGACAGCTCTGAAGACGGCCCCTATGCCACCAGCAGGTCGAACCTCACCTGACCCTCCCCCCTATCCTGCAGACAAGTCGCCCAAGTCTGAGCGGCGCAGCCAGAAGCCCAAGTCTGAGCGGCGCAGCCAGAATTCAAGGGCGGCGGGAGAGGACAGCGCCTCCGGGAAGCAGCCACTTCTGCGCGCCCGGTCCCACGTCGCTGCGTGCGCGACAAACGGGGGGAGTTGTACCTCCAGGGGCGGGCCGAGCCTGCGGGGCGCCGAGGCCTCCTCCTCCGGGCAGCCAGCCAAGGTGGGCGCACGCCCCTCCGCGCATCCCTCCCGGACCCCCTGGTCTGGCTCACGGTCCCCAGGCCCTCGGCCCACTTACGCCGGCGGCTGCGGCTGCGGCTGCGGCTGCGGCGGCGGCGGCGGCGGCGGCGCCTCCGGCCCAGGCCCCGGGCTGCCGTGCTCTGGGCTTTGCGTCCTGCCAGCCGGGCGCTCGCTGCGCGGCTGCATGGGCTCGGCTGCCGGACCCGCCGCGACCCGCGGAGAACGCGCAGACGAACGGACTTCTGACTGCCGGAGGGCTGCTAGGCGGTGGCGGCCGGCTCAGCGTCCCTCGCTCCCGCCCGCCCGCAGCCGCTGTTTCTCGGCGCCGCCCGCCCCGCCTCCCGCGCTGCCCGCGTCTTCGCGGCCGGAACGCAGCGCTGCAATCCTCCCAGCCACGTCCGGGCGCCTCGCCCGCTCTCCCCTCCAGGAAGCCCCCGCGGCCCCGCCCGCCGCCTACGTCGGAGAAGCCACCCCGACCATCCATCCCCGCCTGTTCCTTTAAGAAGCCCCGCCCCCGTAAGCACCCTGGACGGCCCTGCTGCCCTTGGGGCCTGTGGCAGCTCGGTGCCACGTTCTGCCTGCCCGCGTTGTGACCCCAGGCCGGCCAGTTTGCCCGGCCGGGCTTCGCTGGGTTCGCTCCGTGAACCGCTACAAGTACCAGGCCTGGGACTGGGCGCCAGCGGCGGGGTGGGGGTGGGGCGGGGGCGCAGGGCCCGGGGGATCTGCCAGGAGTCACGCCTGCTCCCAAGAAGCCTGCGGGATCGGGCGTCCCAGGCTCACACACTCCGGCCCTTTAGGGGGCGGGGATAGGAGGGCATCGTCTGGTTCTCCCGCCCCTTCTGCAAAGCAGCCTTCCGGCCTCTGGGCTTCTGTACCCGCCCTTCCCACAGGCGGGGCAGGGAAGAGTGGCCGCTCCCGCCCAGCCCACACTGTGGACTTAGGCAAATTCCCGGCGGAGGACTCGGAGGACCCAAGTATCCGGCGCAGTACTTCCCGGACGATTTGGCCAAACGGGCTTCAGTAACAGCTCCGGGATCTGTCCACTGCCCCCCACCCCCGCCGTGGCCTGTCCAGTGAAGTAGAAGCGACTCTCATCATTCTGACCCTCATTCGATGCAGGCGAGACTGGCCTGGCCATCAGAGCGTCATTTTTCCCGGCGAATTGCCCACCGATGGCATTGCCTACGCGGCTAGCCTGCTTTTCCTGCGAAGCTGGGCTCTTTATTATTGATTCGTGAGAGCTCTTTGCATAGGAGTCCTGTCTGTCAAGTGTCTTCCCCGGGGCGCATTTTGTCCGGCGCCTGTGCATTGACCCCCTTCCAGGCACGTGCTTCTGGAGCTCTGGGGAGGCTGTGGGCAGCAGGGGAGAGGGTGCCCCAGGTCCTGGGCCTCGTCTTCCCGGGGCAGGTGATTCGTGAGCAGCAGGCCAGCGTTCCATCCTGTGCAGTCCTGCCCGACTTTCGAGATCGACAGCCCGACACTCAGCGATGTGTGCGGAGCCGTGACTGAGTCCGGCCTGCGCCATTAGCCTCCATCCGGCCGGCCACCCTGGGAGCCCGGAGCACAGAGGATGTGAACTTGCCCTCCCGCTTGGATGCCACCGGAGCCTCCGTTAGAGAAACTTAGAGCCGCCACTGGGGCGCGGCGGGGCGGGGCCGAGGGCGGGGCCGGCCCGGAGGAAGTGCGGCTGCCGGACAGCATTCTGGGGCCGGAAGTGGGGCGCACGCTGCGGGCGGGCGGCGATGGCGGCGGCGCGGGCCGGCAGGCGGTGAGTCGGGGGTCCGAGGCCCGATTGGGCCCTCCGGTGCCTCCTGGAGCATCTCCGTGTCCCCGGCGCGCAAGGCTGGGCAGGCCGGGCCGGCGGGGAGGCCTGACTCGGCGGTCGTAACCCGCAGGCGCCTGGCGGAGCTGACAGTGGACGAGTTCTTGGCTTCGGGCTTCGATTCTGAGTCTGAGTCCGAGTCCGAGTCCGAAGGAGCCGCGGGAGCCGGGACGCGGGCGGTGCGTGGAGCCGACCGGAGACGGGATGGGCCAGGCGGGAGCCCCTCGTCCAGGTGAGGGGAGCGTCCCCCGCGGGACGTACGTGAGGCCAAACCCTTTCCACTGTCCTGGCCCGTCACGCGGGGGGGGGGCCGGGGGCCTCCGACCCCGCCCCAGACCTTGGGCTCGTCCGTTCCTGCCGCGTTTGCTGTGACGAGCCTCCTTTTACTCCCTCGTGTTTTCATGCCTCGCCTTCTTAGAGAGCCGTCAGCCACGTGCTTGGCCCCGAGAGAGACCGCGGGAGAGGCGCCCGGGCAGGGGGAGAGGGAGGGCGAGCAGGCTCCCGGCTCAGCAGGGAGCCCCTGCGGGACTCGATCCCAGGGCCCTGGGACCGTGGCCTGAGCCGGAGGCAGGCGCTTCACCGACGGAGCCCCCAGGCCCGGACAGCCCGGATCTGGGGCGTTCACTGGTGCGTCATGAAAGGGTCCCTTTCCGGTCTGGAAGAGGTTCGGCAGCCCCGGTGAAGCAGAGGCGCGGTTAGGGCCAGAAGACGAAGTGCGGCAAACGGCGCCGGAAGACGGGTTAGAGGAATGGGGAGGGGTGCGCGGGCTCCTGTTGCTGTTGGTGCGGAAGGGCCTTTGAGGAGCTGCTCGTGGGACAGAGACCCGAGGGAGGAGGCCACGCAGACGGGGGAGAATGCTGTGGTGTTTCAGGTTTCGGGGATTCGGAGCGGCGGAGCTGCCGGCGTGGGGGCAAGTCTTACAAGGGAGGAGTGACAGGGAGAGTGGGAGGTGGCCCTGGAGAAATGATGGCGGAGTCAGACCTCGCAGGCCGCTTATGCGACGTGCGGTAAGACGGGAATTGCTCTCAGCGCTTGAGCCGTGAGTCGTGTCACAAGACAGAAGGCTCAGGGTCCCTTGGGCTGCTGTGTTGAGAATAGCTCGGAGGCGGTGGGTGCAGAGGTAGGGAGAGACCGCTGTGGCAGGCGGGAGGTGGACAGGTGGTGCTGGTTTATGAGGAGCTTGAGGGCTTTGAAGGGGTGTTGCCGGTGAGAGCTCATGGCACTTCGCAGGCTGGCTGGAGAGCGCGGCGTCTCTCCCTTGAGAGCCTGCAGAGGTCGTGCGGTGGGTGCGGGAGATGGAGCGAGTTCGGGAGAATCGAGAATCGGGGCTGTGGGACATGCAGGGGTTGCAGCCGCAGAGAGGCTGTCCGATGCGCAGAGAGGCTGTCCATGCGTGCGTCCAGAGTTTAGGGGAGGGGGATCTGCTGAGAACGCGACCCTGGAAACTGCCCTGCAGCCCTCGTGGAGGGAGCGGTTCAGGCCCTGCGGCGTCGCTGTGGAGGCTGGCAAGCTTACAGCGTGGAGGCCAGGAAGCCTGTGCCCCCACCCCTGTGGGCCGAGCCGGCCGTTGTGCCTGATGACCCCCCCTTCTTAGCCGGCGTAAAGGTCGAGCATCTGAGCACAAGGACCAGCTCTCTCGGCTGAAGGACAAAGACCCCGAGTTCTACAGGTTCCTGCAGGAGAACGACCAGAGCCTGCTGGACTTCAGTGACTCAGACAGCGCGGAGGACGAAGAGGGCCAGCTGCACTCCCTGCCCGACACGCTGGAAGTGAGGACCTAGGCCAGACGGGTGGGGGCAGGGGCACACTTCGGGCCCGCCCCCTGCTCTAGCCTGACCCTCTGTCTGGTACAGGAAGCCAGCGTGGAGGAGGAAGATGTGGATGAGGGTGGGACCCCCCGAGGACTGAAGGGGAAGAAGAGGGATTCTGCTCCTGTGACCCTCGCCATGGTTGAGGGATGGAAGCAGGCGGCAAAGGTGAGGCACGGCCTGGGGTGGGCAGTTGGACACCACCGCCACCTGCTTTAAGAGGAGTCTGCCCTGGCCTCGTTGCAGTGGCTTGGATCTGTGCCGTCGGCCGGAGGAGGGTGGGAGGAGGCCTTCTCTGAGCCGTGGCGCGGAGTCCTGCTTAGCACATTTCTTTATGCTGAGGGGCTCCAGGATTGCACTCTGTCCTTCGGTAGAGATTCTAGGGGCTCTTCTGCCTCCTTCCCCTCAGCTTCCCTCTCAGGTGCTCCCCGGTGCCTGGCATCCATCGTGGGCAGGACATGCTGTGCCTTGGTCGGTCCCTGGAGCCGGCGCCCTTCTTCAAGGCTTTTGCGTTGGTTTCTGTGGGAAAAGGAAAGGACAGAAGGGAGAGTTTGGGATACCACCTGTCATAGGTTGCCACCCAGGTCTCCGACCCTCAGCCTCTCCTCTCTGACCCTGAGCCAGGCTCCCTTCCCTTCCAGGAACATTTTGGACTCCTCTCTGTTCCCTGCACGTGTCTCCATAACAGGGCTTCCGCTGCTGCTCCGCGTCTCAGAGTGTGGGCAAGGGGGCACCTTTCTCTTTCAGAGCAGGTTTCTGGAGCTCTTGTTGCCTCATGCTCTGTCTGACGCAGCTGACTCCCCCCTCCCCAACATTTTGGGTCCTCTTAACCCCTTTAGCATCACCTTACTCCAAAGCTGTTCCACGAAGTCGTGCAGGCGTTCCGAGCTGCTGTGGCCACCACCCAAGGAGACCCGGAAGGTGCCGAGGCCAGCAAATTCCAGGTCACGGACAGTGCTGGTGAGCTGGGCGAGGGGACGCGGGGTACAGGCCCTCTGTTCCGTCTTCTGTCCTGTGAATGGCATCTGTGGTCCCCTGATTGTAGTGTTCAATGCCCTGGTCACCTTCTGCATTCGTGATCTCTTTGGCTGTCTCCAGAAGTTGCTGTTTGGAAAAGTCCCAAAGGACAGTAGCAGGTAAAAGGGAAGAGGGGAGGTAGGGAGGTGTGGTCAGGCCCCTGCATTGGGGAACGCAGAGGCCTTGTAATCTAGGGGTCCTCTAGACCCAACCAGGACAGAGGGTTGTTGAATGAACATAGAGCCAGGCCCGTTGCAGTGTTCCTGGGAGAGGCAGGGCCACTTGGGTGGCTTTGTCCTCCTTTCTTTTTTCTTCCCAAGAAGGTACATCCTCTACCCAGAATTTTTTAGGGGGCCCAGAGTGTGTGCTTGGCTTTGCGCCACTAGTTTTCTAGGTCGGGATTCTCTCTTTTTTGATCTTTCTTTCTTTCTTTGAATGAGTATCTTCTCCACTCCTTTGCTGTTTGGTCTGGGGAGGTGTGTGTGCCCATATAGGTAGGTGCCTTTTCACAGCTGAGTTTCAGAACCTTAAGTTCCATATTAGAGGAAGACCGAGCAGAGGAGGCTGTGAAAAGTCTTCAGATGAGAGAGAAGAGCAGCAGACCTTTGGCAAAAGGGGAGGCACATTTGCGTGGGAGGGCCGTGCAGCCACGTGACTAGGAGGTAGTGAGGGCCTGAAGGGTCAGACTATCCCCAGACGCCAGAAAGAAGGCTCCAGGGAAGGGTCCTGCGTTACCTTCTGAAAGGGAGACTTGGGGCGGTGGCGGACCTGGAGACAGGAGTATCTGGGTCTGGTGGAAGTTGCGAAGGTGAGACTCGGGATCAGGATGGTGCCGTTTTGTGGAGGCGGCCCTGTGGGAAGGGGGCAGGGAAGCTGACAGACAGGTAGGGGTGGGGCTGGCGTTGGCCAGGTACGGACTCTTGCATGAAGGGGGCCGCTGCATGGGGAGAGCAGTCACCAGGAAGGGTGGTGGGCTTGGGGAGAAAGTGCATTGTGGGGGTTCACTCACGTGGCTGTGGGTTTGGTCTCTGTAGGGTGCTGTACCCGTCTGGCAGCCCACTGTGGGGCAAGCTCCGGCTGGACATCAAGGTTTACCTGAGCTCAGTTATACAGGTGTGGTTCCAGAGGGGAGAGGGCCTGCTGTGCTCCACGGGGCCTGGCCGTGTCTGGTGGGCCAGCGTGCGCTTGGGGCCTCACGGCGCTCTCCTGCTTCCCCAGCTGGTGGCCTGCGTGGCCGAGGCGACAGTGGCAGCGGCCGTGCTACAGCATATCAGCAACTCCGTGTCCTACTACTTGACCTTCCCCAAGCAGTGCCGCCTGCTGCTCAAGGTCAGCCGGCCGTTCCCCGTGCCAGGGTGGTGGGGGTGCGCGTCGCTGCCCTTCCAGCGTGCCCCTCTCGTGTGCCTGTCCCCACCAGACCCCTGCTTGGGTTCTGTCTCTGCCAGCTCTTTGCTCCTGGGGCTGCCCAGAAACCAGTCCCTTAAGGTGGGGGCTTTCTGACGTTTCTGATGAGAAGCGAAGCAAGATGTACTCGTTTTCCCACGTGCTACGTGGTACTGCCTTCACGGGGTCAGTTTTACGTTTTTGTTAGCCCCGAGTTGAGTTCTGAGTGGTTCTCCTCTGAGATGCTTTAGGAAGGGCTGTCTCCCAGCCGTGGCCACGGGGCTCTTCGGCTGGGCTTGGGGAGGCTGGGGCCGGCAGCGACATCTTGCCTTCTGCAGAGGATGGTGGTCCTGTGGAGCACAGGTGAGGAGACGTTGCGCGTCCTGGCCTTCCTGGTCCTCGTCAGGGTCTGCCGGCATAAGAAGGATGTCTTCCTGAGTCCTGTTCTCAAGGTAGTGCGGGCCCAGGGCTTCTGCCTCTAGTGCCCCCGAGTCCGTGTCCATCAGGGTCTAGGTTGGAAGTGCTGGCCTGAGGGCCGGGGAGCTGCCTTTGTGGTTGGTGCCCTCTGTTGGCGCTGCGGCTCTGGGCTCACCCACAGCGTCGTCATAGTTCCCTCCCTGAGAAGTTGGGGACTGTGGCAGGGATGGGAGTGCTTGAACGCCCGGGGCTCCACATCGGCTACTCCGCACACCTCTCTCCCTCAGTGGATGAGGACGTTGGGTGTGGAGAGGGCAGGGACCGTGCTGCTTGGCCTCAAGCTTGGATGGCCTGTCCCGTGTGGAGTCCCTCTAGAAAGCCCTGTGTAGGCCTGGCACATAGTGGGGCTCTTCCGCCTCCCTGCTTCCCAGTCCCTCCATGGTGTCCTTGTGTCTTCTCAGTTGCTCATGCTGCCTCTCCCCTTGGCACTGTCCCCTACCTGTAGGGTCCCTCCTCGGCACTGCAGACCTTGTTTGAGATGGGTGGCTGTACGGTGCGGAGGCTGAGCAGCAGTAGGGGGCCCAAGGGGCAGGCAGTGTGTAGGGGGAAGGGTCTGCAGCAGACATGGCCAGACTGTGGCTCCTGCCAAGGCAGCAGCTCTGAGAGAAAGGCCCAGGTGCCTGGCGGTGGCTTGGAGCTGGGTGGTGGGTACCTAGGGCCCTGGGAGCTCAGGTGGTTCCAACTGGGGTCTTTCCGGGCAGCAAATGTATATCACGTACGTGAGGAACTGCAAGTTCACCTCTCCCAGCACCCTTCCGCTCATCAGCTTCATGCAGCGGACCCTCACCGAGCTACTCGCCCTGGACTCTGGCGTCGCCTACCAGCACGCCTTCCTCTACATCCGCCAGCTGGCCATCCACCTGCGCAGTGCCATGACCACGCGCAAGAAGGTGTGTGGGTGTGCCTGCGGGGCGAGGGATGGCCCCAGCCTGACCCAGCTGAGGGCCTGAGGGCTCCTGGAAGCCTCAGTCTCTCCGGAGAGACAGCCCAGCATGTGTCTGGGGTCAGGGCCTTTGCTGGTGGGGGCTTCGGGCATGGGCAGCGGCGGGGGGCGGGGGGCTGAGATCCTGTGCACCTGGCGGGTGAGGAAGAGCAGGGCCTTGCCGGGAGCCCCGCGCTGAGCCGGAGACGGCCCTCGCTCTGTGTGCAGGAGACGTACCAGTCTGTGTACAACTGGCAGTTTGTGCACTGCCTGTGCCTGTGGTGCCGCGCACTCAGCACCCTCTGCCCGCGGGAGGCCCTCCGGCCCTTGGTCTACCCCCTGGCGCAGGCGGTGATCGGCTGCATAAAGTGAGTTCTGCTGTGGTCGCCCCAAGGTCGGAGGGAGGCCGCTTTCCGGGGGCCGCTGTGGGGATCGGCTCGCTACAAGGGGAGGCAGCCTGGACGGCCAGGAGGAGCTGCTGCCCTGGGAGGGTCTGGGCCATCCCTGGCCCGCGGGTCTGTTCCTGGGCAGTGCCTGAGGAAGTGGGGGGCGGGAGTGGTGTGGTCTGTGGCCCAGTGTCCCCGGCTGGTGCACTCTAGGCGATGCTGGCAGAAAAGGGTAAGTACCCTTGGGGGGAATTTGTTTTTTGGGCAGGGCTGGGCTGCGTGGCTGTGACTCTCGAGTTGTGGTCGTATCCAGGGCGGGTCCTGGAGGAGCTGTGGGAGGCCAGGTGGCTGCTGTCGTTGGCCAGGAGGGTCGCCCCTGAGCTCCCGAAGGGGGAGGCGTCCAAGCGTGGGCAGTCCTGCATTGAAATGAAACCAAGTCTGGGGGCGCCTACGGGGCTCAGTGGGTGAAGCCTTTGCCTTCGGCTCAGGTCGTGGTCTCAGGGTCCTGGGATCGAGCCGCGCATCGGGCTCTCTGCTTGGCCGGGAGCCTGCTTCCTCCTCTCTCTCTGCCTGCCTCTCCGCCTGCTGTGATCTCTGTCTGTCAAATACATAAATAACATCTGAAAAAAGAAAAAAGACACTAAGTCAGAAGCCATTTGGGGTGTTCTCTTACCCCGACAATCGAGTGAGGAGGCAGGTCCTTGAGACCAGGATGTCAGTCGGGGCCTTTCACTCTGCCGTGTTCTGTCTGGAGGAGTCAGAGGGGCAGGTGTGCCCACCCACCCTGACAGAAGTGAGGCTAGAACCCCGTGGGTGGAATGGGTCATGGGCAGCCAGGCCAGAAGGGGGAGGCTGGTTTGGGGAGTCTCTGAGGCTCAGGCCTCTGCTCACCCCTGCTTTCCCATGCTCCAGGCTGGTCCCCACCGCCCGCTTCTACCCCCTGCGCATGCACTGTGTGCGTGCTCTGACGGGGCTCTCGGAGAGCACCGGCACCTTCATCCCAGTGCTGCCCTTCATACTGGAGGTGAGAGGGTGCCCGCCACCGGGGACTGGGGCGCGGGGGCGCGGGGGGGGGGGTGTCTGGTGCCTCTGGGCTGTCTTTGGAGGCACCTCCCGCTGTCTCTGGACTGTCTCTTCCGAGATGCGGTGCTTCCAGCTGGTTTTCTCATTTGTAGAGCAGGTTCTGGGAGGGCATTGCCCTGTGTGGAGCTTGTGTCCTGTGCTGGTAGGCGGCAGTGGCCGTGAGGACACGGACTGCTGCTCTGCAGGGCTGGCCTGACGGTGCTGGTTTTAGGACACGCTTGGGTCTGTCCGGTCTAGTCCAGTGAGCAGGCGAGCTGGGCCAGAAGCCTCCGTCTGATTCCAAAGCTGCATTTCTTCTGCACGCTCCTGTGTGCGTTTGTGTGTACGCGCACATCTGTGTGTGCACACGTGTGTGTCCTTCATGCCTGCACGCGCGTGTCGCTCAGGTACCGAAAGGTGGTCTGACTAAAGCCTAGAAGCCCACTAGGAGCTAGGCCTGGACCCACTGTATGCTTAGGACTTCACGTCTCCCCGTTAGAGAGGCCTGAGTGCCCCCCACCGCGAGATGGGCCAGGTTAGTGTCTGAGTGTGGTGTGCGGTGGCCCCAGGGCTGTGTTCTGTGTCTCCTTGCCAAGTAGAAGAGAGAAGGGAGACCCCGAGGGTCCTACTCTGATTTCTTCCTCTCACAGCTCTTGTACGGACTGACCCCTGCCTCAGCATGCCGCTCTGCAGGGCACGTCCTTCACACCCAGGCCTCTCCTTTCCAGAGAAAACACGTCAGGAGGCAGTTTCTGCCCTGCCCTTCCCGGGTGGGTGGGAAGGGGTATTGAGAGCAGCCCCCTTCCCCGTCCCCACACCACCTCAGGCTGAGCCAGTTTCGAGAATGCTGGTGTCCCCCTCGGGAGACACTGTTACTGCCACAGCTGTGGGTGCTTTTCACCTGGGGTTGCATTGAGCTCGGCTGGGAACCATCATCCCCGGCTCTGTGGCGTCTTCTGTGTTGACCACCCATGTCCTTCAGGACAACATCCTGGATCACCTCTGTGCACAGGCTGTGCAGGGGGCAGGCATGGCTCCCACTCTGCTGCCCCAGGGCCCCCTGCAGCCTTCAGCGTTTGGACCCAGGGTGGGCTTCTCCAAGACGCAGAGAGCGATGGACGCAGCCGGTGGTCTCTGTGGAGGATGAAGGAGTGGTGGCTCCCCAGGCCTTCATCGGAGATGCTCCTGGGGATGCAGCCCCGGGGTTGGCCCAAGGCCTCGGGGATGCGGTCACGGGGAGAACGTTGCGCTGGCCGTGGCTGTGTGCAGGTTCTTTGGTCTGTAGGTGTTGATCTTACAGCTTCTTGGCCTAGATTCAGGAAGGAGTCAGTAGCATGTGTGTGCTCCCGGTCCCGTTCCCTTCCGCCAGAGCCCCAGTCGGGGATAAAGTGATGGCCTCAGAGGCCAGAGTGCTGTATGGCAGGGGCGTGGGGGCCTGCAGGGCTGGCACTGCACGTGGCTGCCTGTCCCTGGTTCCACAGTGGGTCTGTAACCCAGGATATGGGTGGAGTGTGACACAGTGGGGCATGAGGCAGAGCAGGCCGGGCTGATGCGGCCTTGGGACAGGTTTTCCGGCAGGTGGACTTTAACAGGAGGCCGGGGCGCATGAGCTCCAAGCCCATCAACTTCACCGTGATCCTGAAGCTGTCCAAAGTCAACCTGCAGGAGAAGGCATATCGGGTGAGGCTGGCCTCCTGTGGAGGGGCGTGGGGAGATGCCTTGGGTGGGGGGTCCCAGCTGGATGGCATAGGGCACTGAGGTCAGTGTGTAGGGTGGCAGGGGTCAGATGAGTGTGGAGTTCGTGTGGACCTTCCTGGGTCTCTCGGGATGGGAGGGGAATGGTGTTCCTTGGCCTCAGCCACACTGAGTGTGAGCGTGGCTTCTGGGAGGCTGTGGGGTCCCGTCCTCCAGTTTCCATCCTGCAGACTGAGTGGACCCATCGGACTGCTCTGGAAGAGTGCGGAGCTCCTGTCTCCCCAGCCCCAACCTTCTCCTTTCTTCCCTGCTGCCCCAGGACGGCCTGGTGGAGCAGCTGTATGACCTCATCCTGGAGTACCTGCACGGCCAGGCCCACAGCATCGCGTTCCCTGAGCTGGCGCTGCCCGCCATCCTGCAGGTGTGTACCCACCGTCTGGGTCCACCTTTCCTTCCCAGACCCCTCGATGACCTGCCCCCGTGTAGCAGACAGAGCTGCTTGATGGGCTCAGCTCCCCATTCACGGAGTGACCAGAGGGAGGCATCCTTGTCACAGCCACACAGGGCCAGGAGCCAAGCCTAGCCTCTGTCGAAGGTCCACCTGCTTTCAGGCCAGATGTTTTCCATCTCATGGAGGCAGGTGCCTCTCATGGAAAGGGCCAGGTGGCACTGCCTGTCCCTGTCTGGCGCTGGTGGGCAGAAGCAACCCGCACAGCCAGAGGCCTGTTCAGTGAGTTGGGCTGGGCTGCTCTCCCCAGAGCCGCACTGGCCAGAGACGCATCCAGACACAGGGCTGGCTGTGTCTGCGAGCCTTTATTTCTGGGCTCCAGGTCCCAGGGGTCCCAGTGTGGAACGGGGCTTTGCAGACTCTGCTGGTAGAATCTGATGGTAAGTGTTCTAGACTTCACAGTCATGGGCTTTCTCACAGCTGCTCAGGTTTTCCTGTCGTTGTACCAAGAACCTACAGAAACGCGTGAGTGAGTAGGTTGGATGCGCACCGGTGCGACTTTATTTACAGACGCAGGCTGGGGGTGTTCTCTGACCTGGAGGGTAGCCCCGTGCTGCCCCACTGCTGCTGCCGTGCCTTTGCCTGGCCTGTGGGATGGGCCGTCTGCTCTCCAGCCCCCACAGGCCCAGGGCACCAGAGATCGTGCAGCGCCCCCCACCCCAAATCTGGTGTGTGGACTTGGGTCCTCTCCCCAGGTGTGTTCACTAGGGCTCCCCATGGCCAGAGCTGTGCGACACCTGAACCCACGTTCCCCGCTCTCCCGTCACCTCCCTGTGGTCATGTGTGGCCCAGACGGATTGTGAGGTGCAGAGCAGGTCTGTATCTGGACCTTGACTGAGCCCCTCTTCTTCCGCAGCTGAAGTCCTTCCTCCGGGAGTGTAAGGTGGCCAACTACTGCCGGCAGCTGCGCCAGCTGCTGGAGAAGGTGCAGGAGAACGCAGAGTACATCTGCAGCCGCCGCCAGGGGGCCCCCTTCGCCGTGGCTGACGGGCACGCAGTGGTCAGTGGGGAGTTCGGGAGGGGGGCGGGCAGCACCTCTGAGGGCACCGGTCAGGGCCAGGCTGGGCTTTGGAGGGTTGCCCAGGGTGGGACTGATCCCGGACCTCTCCCCGCAGGATGCCTGGGAGAAGCAGACCCGAGAGGAAGGGACCCCGCTCACCAAGTACTACAGCCAGTGGCGGAAGCTGAGGGAGCGAGAGATCCAGCTGGAGATCAGTGGCAAAGAGCGGGTGTGTCTGCAGGGCACGTTTGCTGGGGTGGAGGAGGGGATGTGGGTATGGCCCACTGGGTTACTCTGACACCGGGATCCAGCTCCGTGGCTGTGACACCAGAGTGGGGAAGGGGGCTTGTGGGAGGGGACAGTCCCAGGGACGATGTCGGCAGGATGGGTGGGGGCCTGTGTTCCAGCTGCGGCCTGTTCTCTGGTAGCTCTGAGGGGGCAGATGTCCTGCAGAGCTGGGTAGCGGTGGGGGGACTTCTTCTCTCATGACCTGCAGGAGGAGGTCACTGGAGGCCAAACCGGCTGGGGATTTTGGGGGAGTGAGTGGCTGGACTGACCTTGGCACCAGCAGTGGAGGCAGGGAGCCACAGGAGGGGCTATGCCTCTGAGTCTGGGCCTGGCCAGTGGGTGTGGGATGGTGTGACTGGAGGGGACAGCTTCATGCTGAGTGGCATGCCTGTGACTGTCTGTCCCTGCGCTGTCCCTGTGGGTCTGCTGTCATTTCTGAGATGGATGGTTGAAGATTTGGAGGCAGAAAGGTGAGGGGCTGCAGCTGGGCCTCCAGCCCGTGGGTGTGACTGAACCTTTGATGGCACTTTGTGGCCAGCGTGTGGTTGGGGCCTCCTCTCCTGCCTGGCAGGATGGCTGTCCAGGAGTCCTGTCCGGTGATGTGGACCAAGAGTTGGTTAGAAAAAGTGGCCAGACAGAGTCTTTGCGTGGGGGACCGGTCGGGAGGCAAAGCTTAAAGGGGAACGGGGGAGGGAACGGGACACTGGGATCGGATAAAGCCTTTGGAAATGCGAGGGGTGGGGAGACAGGAACCGTGGTCAGGAATCTTGCCATGTGACGCATGATGTGGCCTGGTGTGGCCTAGCCGTGGCTAGGGCTAGGCCTTGAGGTGGAGGGGGTTCCTGGGGCTGAAGCAGGGCAGGTTGGGGACTGGGCTGGGGTGGGCTCTCAGAGCCTCCTGACGACCCTGGCCTCCTGCTCTGGCTTTGGGTCCTGCCAGCTGGAAGATCTGAACTTGCCAGAGATAAAGCGGCGGAAGGTGGGAGACAGGAAAAATGAAGACCGAGTGGAATTTAAGGATCTCTTTGACCTGGACAGTGATGGGGAAGACAGTGCCATGGACTTCTCAGAGACAGGTAGGGGCCTGAGCTCCTTGTGGGGAAGGGGACGGTGGGCCTGGAAGGCTTTCTTAGCCGCCTCATGGAACCAGAAGAGGGTGCCGGCTCCCACCTTACCGCTCATGTCCGCTGGGGCCCTTCTACCGCTCTGCTTTGAGGTGAGGGCTTCCTGGCATTGGAACACGTGTTCCCAGACCTTGTTCCCTCGCTCTCACTCTGGGCACTTGGGAATCCTCTCTACCTGCCCAAAAGGGGCCTGAGTGAAAGGTGGGTGGGTGTGGGGCTGTGAGCCTGGCCCAGCCTCCTCCACTAACTGCCCCCAGTGAGCACCTGCTGGCGGGCCCACTCCCATGGGCTTTTCTTCTTGGTCCCCAGGGATGCCTGGGTCCCCAGGAGCTTGGCAGAGGGTCGAGGAAGAGGAGGAGGAGGAGGAGGAGGAGGAGGGCAGCTGCGGCAGCCGAGAAGCAGCCGGCAATTCAAAAGGTACGCCGTTCCTGGGCGTGAGGGGTGGTGCTGTGGCCTTTTGAGCCTGCCTGTCCGGGAGCCCAAGGGTGTCATGGGTGTGGCGGGGTGGGTAGGCAGGGCAGTCAGCGGGGAGGATAGCTCTAAGCTGGGCCCACACCCCTCCTTGGGGATCCCAGGCCAGCTGCTCCGTTCCCGCTGGTTCTGGCAGCCAGTAACAGTGGCACCAATAAATTAATTAGGGCTGTGGTTAATTAGTGATGAGGAATCTCCGAGGCTGGCTTCTCCCTGGTAAAGTGGAATTCATGTAGCCTTGGTCTCTCCCTGCAGATGGAGGCCCCGACACACAGGCGGGCCTGGGCCTCCGGGAGCTGCGGCGGCTGGCTCAGGGGCCGGAGGACGAGTTGCAAGACCTCCAGCTCTCCGAGGAGGACTGAGGGCTGCCGGCCAGGGGACCTGCAGGGACTGTGACGCACAGCTCCCAACTCGGCGGGCAGTCGGGCACATAGCTTCTTGGCTGGCCCTGAGCCTGGCGGTCAGGACCCACGCTGGGGTGGGGGGAAGGGCAGTCGATGGCGCACAGGGCTTTATCTTTCCAACATGGAAGACCAGAAAGTACCGAGCCCTGTGCAGACCCCTGCAGTGGTGGCTGTGGAGCCCGTGTCTACCACTGCGGCCCCCCAGTGTTGGGTCAGAGGCATCAAGACCGGGAGAGGAGCCGATCTGGGGCGGCACTCTGCCCCAATGGCAGGCTGCTGAACGGACTGCCAGGAGCCGTCCCAGTTCCAGACAGAGCTGGTGGGCACGGCCCCTGCCAGGGTGGCATGATGGGCCACCTCTGTGTCCTTCGTCATTCTTTGGTCTGTGTGCTGGTACCCAGGATATGGAGTCCCTGTGCTTGGGCTCAGGTGTGGGTCCCCAGGCTGTCTGCACCAGGCTCTATGGCCACCCCCAGAAAGTTTTGGAAACTCTTTTCCTCTTAACTCACATTTTCCTTTAAAAAAGTTCTTTGTGTTTTTGCATCCAAATCAAAAAGAAAGGAAGCTGTGGGGTGGGTCTTTTGCATCAGAGCTGCTGGCGCTGGAGGGTTAGGGAGCAGGGTCGCTCACCCACCAGTTCAGCACAGAGGCTGGGTGGGCTCTGCAGGCCCTGGGAACGGAGCCACGGTTCCGTTCTCTTGCTTGGGAGAGGCCCGGCCAGCAGGGGGATGCCCCCCCACATAGGGGGAGGGGACCATCGTGGGGGACAGGGGCTGTTCCCCAGAGGTGAGCTCCCGCTCGGGGGCCCGCAGCGTTGGTGGCTGCAGCGGCAAAGCCACAGGGAAGCTGGCCATGTAGAAGACTCGGCCTAGGCGCTTGGCCACCTGTGGAGAGACGGGCCTGGGTGGGGGACTTCTGGATGGTGGCTTGCAGCCACAAAGAGCCTCAGTGCTCCCAGGCCTCTGTCTGGAGACTACGGCTCCCCCTCCCCCACAGGCACTCACCTGGGCCCGGATCTTGAGAGCAGGCCCTAGCTTCAGCCCCATGGTGGTCAGGAGGTGCTCCTCGGTCAGCAGGGGCAGGGTCTCCCCGTCGATCCCCTGTTCTCTGAATACCTGAGGTGGGGGGTGTCAGGGCCTGAGTGCTGGGACCAGTTCCTGCCCACCCTGTTGGGTCCCTCCAGTCCACCAAGGGCCAAGTGCCTGGGGTTGCCTCATGGCTTTCCGGAGAGAAGCTGTTGGTGTAGTTTGCTGGGGAAACTTGTAAACGAAAGGAACATCTTCGTGTTGGGCATATGCCTATGTTGGGAGGCAGAAGCACTGACAAGGGGGTGGGGAAGCCATGCAGCAGCACCCTTTCCCCTCCCCACATGTGGTTTTTGAGGAGGGGAGCTTTGGGGTGGGAAGGGGCGTGGGGAATGAGGACTGAGAAGGTGGGTGTCCACTCCCGCCCTCACCGGTGCATATTCTCCACAGCCAGCCAGGCCCCCCACAAAGCTGCAGACATCGTCCACTGTCCACTTGCTGAGGTCCTCGGGGGCTGTGGCCTCGTCCCCATCCATGAAGAGTCCCCCCATGGTGCCTGGGTTGGGGGGTGGTATTACTAGGGCGATGGCCAGTCTCTCCTCTCCTCCCACCCAGGTCTACTGAGCTTGGCCCAAACTGTTCAGAGATGTTGGACTGATGACTAACAGGGGTTTATTTTCCCCCTCCCCATGGACACCCTCCCTAAGACCCAGGTGCTGGTGGGGACTGACTTTCTTCCACCCCATGGAGGGATCCAAGGCCTGGAGGGGGGATGCCCACCTGTGTGGAAGTAGGGGCTGACGGCATAGGGTAAGCCCAGGGGCAGGGGAGGGGGCAGCATGGACCCTGAGAGAAGCCCCTTCCCCTCAGGGCTGGCCCCTCCAGTTGAGGCTTGGCCCCCAGCAGCCACCATCTCAGGGTCCTCTCCTTCTGAATCCTTGGGGCGCTCGTCCTCAGAGCCATCTTGTGCCCAGAGCCCAGCCCCGGTGGTCTCCTTGGACTCACTGGAGTGGACTGAAGCCGGGCTGGGGCCCCCCTTCTGAGAGGCGCGGCGGACAGGCTCCCCGGGAGGGGTGGGCGGGCCGGGGCCCGGGGGCCCCTGCGGGGGCAGGGCCAGCAGCGGCGCGGAGCTGTGTCTCAGCACCAGCATGGCCCCGCGCCGCTGCAGCTCCTCCGCGCCCTCGGACGGGCGCAGGGCGGCTTCGGGGGCCAGCAGCTGCGGCCGGTGCGCGCTCTCCAGCTCCTTCTGACGCAGCAGCTCTGCGGACATCTCCAGCCTGGACCAGGGGAAGCGGACAGTCGTGTGGGTCATGCGGCTCGGCGGTTCCGCCTTCGCCTCACCGGTCGCCACCGCACTTACCGGGCCAGGCTCTGCTTCCGCAGGAGCTCCTGCTGCCGGGCGAGCATCTCCGCCTGGGCAGGGGGCAGGAACCCGTAACCTGGTGGGAGGGGGACAGACCACGAGGCCAGGTGGCCGAGTGGTCTAGGGCCGCCCAAGCCCACCTGGTCCGCCCTTAGCTTCAGCAGGGCGGGGATGGGTGCGCGCTCGGCGACACGGGGCTGGTCACCGGCGAAGCCGGAGGCACCCACTCCGACGGCCTCGTGGCAGGTTCACTCACCGGCCCCTTAGGACACAAAGAGCTCGCACACCCCGCCCACTCCTCACCTGGGGTCTGGCAAAGGGCCGAGGGCACCCCCAGAAAGGGGGGCCTGAGGTGGGGGCCCAGGGTGATGTGCGGGGCATTCTGGGGCGACAGCAAGGGGGGCGGCTGCGACAGCTCCCTGTGGACGACAGGGCGGTAAGCAGTGCGCGCCGCAGGCCCCGGCCAGGTCCCCGCGAGCCCCCTCCGTTCCCGGAACTGCCCCGCGCCCCCGCCCCTCCCCCTCCCCTCCCGCCGCCGCCGCCGCCGCCGCCTCTACTAATTGCCGGCCCCGCGGGCGGTCGATGCGGCTGCTCGTGACGACTCCGGGTCGTGCGCCGCCCCCGCCCCCGGCTGGCGGCGCCAATTAATCTCCGCGGCGGCGCGGAGGCGCGGACCCGGCGGGCGGCGGCGACTGCAGCGGTAATTACCGCGCGGGGCGCGCCGGGTCCCCGCCTCCGCGCCTGCGGTGGACCCTGTGCGGCTGGGGGTTGGGGGGCGTAATTAGCTGCAAATAGCGCTCCGGGGGGGCGGGCGGGGGCGGGGGCGCACCCTGGCGCCCGGCGGGAGACCGGGAGAGCTGCCCGGCCCATTACGCCCCGTAACTCGCTCACCCCTTGGCTTCTGCAGGTGGACCAGCGGGGCGCCCGCGGTTGGGGTGTGTGTGTGTGTGTTCCCTGTCCCAGCTCTCCGACTTAAGGGTTTCCAGACCTCGCCCTGCTCCCCTCTTCTGTCCCCCTCCTCACCGCGCTCTCCAGGAACTCCCCCAGTCTGTCGCCAGCCTCTCACCTACCTGTTGGGGGAGCAAAGCCCTCAGCTGTCTCTGGGGCACCTGGATTCCGTGAGTCCCACGGTTGCTCAACAGAAAGGCCAGTCACCCTTAACACCCTGCCCAGAGGGGCGGTCACCCCCACACATTCTACTCCAGGAGTGTTCTGGACCTCTGACCAGCTCAGTGGGTGTCAGGACCTTTCTGCAGACCAGGAACCTAGTGCCAGCCCCATACCTGGCGCACTCTAGCACCATGGCAGCGTGTGGCTGCGATGGGGGAGAAGAGAATGCACGACTGAAGGCAGGTGACAAGGGAAGGAGGGGCAGGCCGTGGATGTGACCTGCAGAAACCACGTACGAGGTTTCTGAAAGGCCCGCCCAGTTTTGTGTCCAAGAAACTAGCAAAGAGAAGATGGGGGCCTCTGTGATGTGGGCACCTCAGTACCTCTCTGAGAAGGATGGGGTGCCTGCTGGCACGGTGCCCTCTCGGTGCTGAGCCAGGCCCTGCTTTCGACGCTGACCTGCCGTGGATGAGGGCAGGTGGACTTCCAGGCCACTGGGGCTCCTCACAGCTGCTGCTGCCACCTCCTGCCGGACTCTGAGGAGATCTGGGAGTGGGGGAGGGGGGTCAGTGGTGACCCCGAGGCCAGGCTACCCCTGGTCTCTGACAACCCAATCCTGTCCAGTGAAGGACACCAAGGAGACCAGAAGCCAGTGAGAGCACAGCCTTACAGTGACCTTGCTGGTTGGTCATGGGAACAGAAAGATGAACTGAAGGCCACAGGACTGGGAGACCCAAATCCTTACAGTGCAACTAGCTTTGTATGGTGTCAGGAATGGGGGATGGGAGGCACCCGCCTGTACTGGGCGTGGGGCAGGTAAGGTTTGAAAGGGATTTGGGGATTTCCGTAACCAGAATGCAGTGGGAGGGAGGGAAAGGCTCCGAAGACAGGGGTTCTGTGGTGCCTGAATGCTGATACTGACAGGAGTTCAGAGGTTATGGAGAGCAAGGCTGCAGGAGCCTTGAGGGGCGGGGTTGTGCAGAGACCCAAGACTGGGGGCGCAGGCTTGCCCCCGGGGGAATGGGTTTCCAACCTTGTACTGACAGTGCCCCGCGACCCCCTTCTGGGTCACACGCAGTGCACGCTCAAGGCGCCTAGCACTCTGCTCCCCATCCGGGTCCCCCGTGCAGCTCAAGGCCGGGCCTCCGAGTCCCCCCCGCCGCCCCCCATCTGTTCAGGCTCCGCCGACACCGCCGCCGCCTGTTTATAAATTAATTACCCGAAAAGCGGAGGTGGGTCCTGCCCGGGCCGGGTGCCAGCCCGCAGAGCCCAGCCGGCGCGGCCGCCTGCATCGATCCCAGCGGGGCCCCTCGCCCCCGCGCCCGCCCGGCGGCCTCGGTTATTTACAGTCGGCTCCGCGGGCGGGGGCGGCGGCGCAGGGCCTGATTGACAGCCCGGCTCCCGGCGCTGCTCCCCGGTGGCCGGCGCCCCCTCCCCCGCGCAGGCCAGCCGAGCGGGCCCCAGGCAGGGCAGGGAAAGCAATTAAAAAGGAAGATTTTTAAATTATTAACATTTGGTGAATTATTCAGGCTCTCGGTGCCTGACTGCCCTGGGGGACAGTGCCTTGTGTAAAGAGAAGAAATCCTGCCCCCTTTCCCAGCACTCCTCACCCACCTCCAGCCGGAAA
This sequence comes from Lutra lutra, assembly GCF_902655055.1. Taxonomy (NCBI): domain Eukaryota; kingdom Metazoa; phylum Chordata; class Mammalia; order Carnivora; family Mustelidae; genus Lutra; species Lutra lutra. The sequence goes on from NC_062281.1 coordinate 197,623,914, forward strand.
AGCCAAGTTGGGGGCAGCACCGTGGGCAGGGGTCTGCAGGCTAGGGTGCAGCTGGTCAGGGTGTCAGATGGTGGGTGGGTGAGAGGCAGGAAGGACAGAGGGAGCACAGGGTGGGGAGCTAGGTGGGGCAGGGACCCCCCCCCCCCCCCGCTGGCTCTCCTGAGCACCAGCCAGCTAGGTCCTGCTGGCCACATCCTAGCTGCTCCCCATCCCGCCTTCTGGATGTCCTAGCCTGACAGCCTCCCTCTTCCTGGCACCTTCTGCACAGAGACCCAGGCTGTCCCCAGGTGAGGTGTCCAGCACAATCTCACACACTACGCTGATGGCAGCGGCAGTAGGAGAGGCCGCAGCATATGGACCGGGGACAACGAGAAGCTGCAAGTACTGGAGAGAGGTGGGTGGGCCTGGCTCAGTCCCCACCTTCCACTCTCACTGGGGCTCATCCCAGACTCAGTTTCCTCATCTGTGGATGTGGATGACTGTGCTGGCATGTCACAAGGGAGGGCTGGCCCTGCTGGAGAGTCTGTGGGAGATGGCGGGGGTGGACTGTAGGGATATGCAGGTGGGGGGTCCCTCAGATCTACTCAAACAAGTGGGTGCTGGGCAGAGGGAGGAGGAGAGTCTCCCCTCAGTGCTCACCCACAAGGGGCTAATGGGGGCTGAGGGGCCTACAGATCCGCATCCAGACCCAGTCTCGGTGTCAGCAGCCACAGACCCCAGGGCCTCTTGCCAGGCTGAGCAGAGGCCTCCAGGGATAGCAGGAGCCCAGCACGCACGGGTAGACAGGTAAGGGATGGTGCTATAGGGTGGGGGCACATACCGTGGCTGGGGAGGCCCAGGTGGTAGAGGCGCTGGGGGTCCTCAAGGGTGCCGGCTCCACTCAGGGCAGACATAAGCCTGCGGTAGTGGTCCTCAGGGGCCATGCTGGGCCCTGGTTCTGGCAGCAACAGAGTCTCTGTGTTGGGGAGAAGGTGAGGGGTTCTCCTTCAGGTGCTGCTACACAAAAGGCAAGACCTCCCCTCTTAGAACCTGCTGCTGGGCCGATTCTGCCCTGCACGGGGTCTAAGTTACCCCTCTCTCCTCTGTAGCCTGTCCCCCCCCCCCCCCCCCCCCGCCTCCAAGTTGAGCTCCCACCTTGGGGTGACTTGCTCCGCGCCTTCTTCTCCAATGGGCAGTCGCCGCTGCTGTGGGGGGAGCGGCCTAGCCTCTTGCCTGACAGGTCACCTGTTGGGGAGGATAGAGTGAGTCCCCTCATGCATCTCCAGGCTTGGAGGGGGTGGAGGCTGGGAGGTCCAGGGGCCAAGAGGGACCCAGTCCAGGTCTCAGTCCCAACCAGCCCCAGCTCAGCCCAGAATCTAACCCATCATGGCCCAGATGCCCTTGGATCCCGGGCAACTCAAAGCCTTTTCCAGTCCAGGGTCCCAGGCCTTCAGCCAAAGGTCATGTTGCCAGGGTTTGGATAGGTCAAGGGACGGTTCTGATTCTGGATTTTGGGGTACATCGGTATCTGTGGCAGTAGTGTCAGGTGGCAACTCAGGAGTCCACAGGCGCCCTGTTGCCCCTGCCCAGCCAGACTGGTCTCCTGTGCAAATTCTCAGGTCCTCCTGATCATTCTGCCAAAGAGGAGCCGAAGGCTTTGGTTTAGCCTGGAAGTCACCCTCCCTCCCAGGGTGAGGACCCCAGCCTCTGTCCACTCAGGGAGGTTGCTAGGCAGGCCCCCAAGATCAGCACACCTGCCACACCCACTCCTGGGCACCTCCACCTAGGTCACACGCCTCCCCGCCCTCGAAAGGCCTGAGCCAGCACTCTGGCCTTGCCTGTCACACACCTGCCTGCCTGCCTGCCGGGCTCTGAGCACTTGAGAGCACAGCACAAGAACAGTCTCATCTTGTGTACAGCCTGGCCGGAGCAGTGGGGGAGGGGCAGCTCTCCCACGTCCTCCCTCCAAATTATGTTCATCTGTCTCCCCAAATCAGCCCTTCTCCAGCCCAGCCCCCGATCCCTCCTTCCTGAGCTCAAGGCCTGGGATGGGGTGTCTGATGAACAGCCCTGCAGATGTCCCGGTCTCTGGGGCCCACCACAGTGCTGGCCTCCGGGCTTGCGCCCGTGGTCTCGCACCCTCTCCCACCTGAGGAGGCTGCCTGGGTAGGTGGGGTGAGGGGTACCCACTCCGTGAACCAGGCCTGCTGTGACACCTCAGCAAGGCAGGCTTCCCAGAGCCTAATTCCCAGAGCCTAATTCCTTTCTCTTATTCCCTTAATCTGTCATTTTTATCAGGCCAGGGAAGTGCGGCAGCAGCGAGAGGCCAATCAATCCCTACTTTACAGCTGACAGAATGGTGCTAATAACTTATCGATCTCGGCCACCTCGGCAGCCCAAGCCCAGGCCTTGCCCCGAGAGGGACGAGGGCCTTACTGCTTGGCGGAAGGGCTCCTACCTCAGTGACCTGGCAGGACAGGGAGCCACACACCCGGCATAAGGGCCCCTTGAGGAAACCAAAGCTGGCCCCCAACAGCTTGGGGGCATTGGGGCCCAGCTGGTAGGAGAGCCACAGCATCCCACTGGTGGGGGGGGTCTGGAGGGGGACTCGGGCTGGGTCCACACCTGCTGCCTAGGCCCCTTCCTGCACACACCCGATCCAGCACTCTCACTTCCCGGAGTCCCATTCCCACCTTCCACAGTGGAAACTCCCCCTTGCCTTGCTGCGGGGCAGGGGTAGATGGTGGACGGTGCGGGGTGGGCCCCTCTCTGTCTGGGAGAGAAGGTAGAAGGAGGACCCCCAGTGAGACCCAGCTCCGTGGCTGCAGTGAGGTCCTGCCAGGGTAATCTGGGGCTTCCCTAGTCCTTGATAAGGGCCACGCTCACTCACAGACATAGATACACAGTCCTAAGACGCCAGCTTAGGGAGCCCCTCACAGTCCTGCATGGCCCTTCCTGTCCAGGGTCCATTCCTATGGGAATAGGGACTGACAGGTGGCTCCTGGGGAAGCAAGAGGAGGTGACGGCAGGCAAATGTCCCCACCCGAGGGCCGACAGGAGCAAGTGGAAGCCAGTGGGGGACGACAGCCCCAAGGAGACACAGTACACACATGTGACAGTTCACGCAGAGCACCGGTGACCCCTGACATGCCTGTGCGCCCGCCCTGCACTGCAGCATAAAGGAGAGGGGGACACCCAGACACAGAATGTGCCCTAGGTGCCTGGGCCACACCATGGCCCTGAGCACACAGCCCTGGCAGGGAGCAGGGCACACGTGCCTGCTAGCACGCCTGCACACTTGTGCCCGTGTACTGTGAGGTCTCCCTGTGTGCGGGCAGCAGGGGGAGGGCCTGCTGGCTCAGAATGTCTCAGTCACTGTGGGGCTCCCGCGGCCCCAGCCGATCGATGCGGCAATTAGATTTTATCAGCTGCCTGCTCGCTGCCTCCAAGGCCTCCAGCGAGGCTCCAGAAGCAGCCCCTCACACCCACCCCACAAAGGCCTTCCCAGTCACAGGTGTGCCTGGGGGAACCAATGGGGATGACCATCTCCTGCCCAGCTTTTCTGAGAGCCACTGCTGGAGACTTTCCTGCCCTGGGGCCGTAGGGCTGCAAGGGACCCCTGCCTACTGGTCTGACAGTCCAAGCGCAGCCATGCCCCATTCTCTGCAGCAAAGCCACACAGCCAAGTCTCCTCCGGCCCGCTGCTCTGGGGAGGGCCTGGGTCCCCCAGCTACCCTCTCGACCTGAGCTCCTGCTGCCTCCAGGAGCTGTCCTTCCGAGATGACCCTCTGAGATGACCATGGGAGCTCCTGGGCCAGCACTCTCCTGCCCCACCCCTGCAGAGGTCCAGGTGGCAGCCCCCCATCTCTTGGGCCATGGTCCCCTTTCCTCTAGGAGCCTGTGCTCTGTGGGGCCGGTGGGCGCTCTCATGCACACAGAGCATGTCCCTGCTCTCAACTGAGCCATTCAGGAGGTGCATTTCTGAGCCTGTGGGAGGCCCGCGTGTCCCTGACTGTCCTCCCTGCTTCTGCTCCTGCGGGAAAGGGGTGGCAGTGGCCTTGACCCCTTCAAGCCCACCCCAGAAGTAGCCACGGTGGGACCACTGCCTTGGCCTCCTGTCTGCCTGGCTGGCCTGGATTAACACAATTACCATCCCGTGGAGCCCCAGGGGACAGCCGGCCTCCCTGGCCGCCAGCCAAGGCTGCTGGGGGCGGTGGCATCCGGAGCTGCTGAGCAGAGACGCCGGGAGGACGGCAGGGTAGGCTGTCCTTGGGTTCAGCCGCAGCGGCCCAGGCAGCCGTGGCCTCTGCCCCTCGCTCCTCACCTGTGGCCCCCAGGCCTAGCTCCACACCAGCTCTTCGGAATTCACAGCGGCTCTGGTGCTCGGGCATAACGAGGTGGCGGCTGCGATGGACGCTGGATAGGAGGGCGGGCAGGTCGCTGTCCTGGCTGCGGTGGAGCGAGACAGGGAAGGTGAGACCCCAGAAGGCCCAGCCCTGAGCCCGACACGTGCCTGACTGAGCTCGGGCACCTGCCTGCGCAGGGCCAGAGGACAGCCTGGAAGTGTGCACTCCTGTGTGGTCTGCGGCAGCACACACGTGGGCGTCCCCACTACAAGTCCTGAGGGAAACATCTAGTGGGTGCGACCGAGGCAGGTCTCACCCAGGACCAGGACCTGCCAGGTGTCTGCCCGGCACGGGGCTCGCCGCTCAGGCCCCACCGCAGCTCCCAGGGAGGGTGTGTGCCGGGGCCAGCAGCCCAGCTCAGTCTTGCCACGCTCGCCCAACAGTGACCGCGGCAGTCACCCGACGAGGGGGTGTCCGCTCATGAGGAGCCGTGACGGGAGAGGACACCACTGTCACACGTGCCTCTGGCATTTCCTCCCAGGCCAGCCGCTTCATTAAGGAAGTCGCACGCGCTCTTTCAAGGAAGGCCGGCAACCGCCCACAGACCCTCTTTCTTCAAACGCGGAAACCGAGGTTCCTACCACAACCCTGCAGCCAGCGAGATGTGAGCACACACAGGGACACACGCGCACTCACACAAGGGCCACGAGAGTGTGCGGCCACACGCGCACGCGGACACGCAGCCCTGGTGTGCTCGGGGCTCTCCCTCTCCTGGCTGGAGGCTCCCAGCTAAGAGCCTCGGCCACAAGGCATGTGTGGGCCTGGAGCAAACGTGTGCTTAACTCTTTGGTTCCCTCGTTTCTCTTTCCGCTCAAGCGGCTCAAGCTTACACCACAGAGTCCCAGAGAAAGGGCAGAGCAAGCAAATGTCGGTGGGACTGTGTGGGGGACCGGCCCCTACTCCGTCTGCTCCTGGGGCTCTTGGCGTGGAGAAGGGGCCCCTGACACAGAACAGAGGCAGCCTGGAGCAGCGGAAGTCAAGACGGAAGAGAGGAGGGGCAGGGATGGCCCTGGCACTGCACCCGCCCCCGTCCCCTTGCTCCCTGGCCCACCTGTAATAGGGCAGCCTTCCAGCTGGGCCGCTGCAAGGGGGCCTCCACGGAATGACCTGGGAACCGACCCTAAACCTCATTAAATAGCCCCCAGCCCCCCTGGCCTGGGTGGCTGGACCAGGCTAATCCAGGCTGCCCCTAAGCAGATCAGTTTCAGCCCCAAAGACTCCAGGGCTGGGCTCTAGAGCCTTCTGGGAGACCCAGACGCGGGTCCTCTCCCCACCCCCACCCCCTCTCCCAGGAGAGAAGGCGCCCCCCATGCAAGGAGGAGGGCAGTGGGGTGGGAGTAAGTACTTTATGGGATTAACTGGCAGCAATTCTCATCCCTCTATCATCCTCATCAATGCGAGGGTGTGGAGCAGAGAAGTGCAGTCCTCAGCACTAGGGAGGGGTGGGGGGTGGCTGGACGCTGCCTCCAAGATCTCCTGTGAGGGGATCCAATTCTGGTGTCCCCAGGACTCCCACAGGAAGTGGATCAACTCCCCGAGACAGGAGGTGAGGAGAGGTCCCATCAGTTTGTTCCCCTTGAACCCCTCGTCTAGCGCCCACACAGGGACCAGGGACGGAACCCCTACCTCGCCTGCCCCCACCCTGACCATCAGCTCTGTTACTCACCGGCCAGTCAGGCACTCGGGTGGTGCCATGGCAACATGGAGGTGAGGCCTGGTGGGAATCAGGACACTGCCACTCACCATACCCCTGCTCTCTGCCTTGGGGGTTCGCCCCACGGGCCCCAAGACAGCGTGGCCTGCCTCTGGAACACACGTTCTGGCCACTCAGTGAACAAATTATGCCAGGTTTTATATAAAGAACTACAAAGAAACACCAGGCTGAAAACACATAAACTCTGCATTTGGTGTCCCAAGTTTGAGGCTCCTGCAGCCGTAGAAACACTGTCTGCTCCGGGCTGTGCGTGAGGGACCAAGCCCGGGAGGCTCTCTGTGGCAGCACAGGGTGGGGCTGTGTGTCAGAAGGTGACGGGGAGAGCCCGAGTGACAGAAGGGGCTGCATGCAGGAGGCTGTGTGCCAGAAGGTTGAGGGAGAAGGGTCTGGCCCTTCCGGCCCCTCTCCCCCAGAGGGGCATCCTGGCCTCCTGCAGGCTCCCTCAGCTGACTGTCCTACTGTTCAGTGTTTGCTCATGTCCCAGCCGGCGCAGGGGCCTCAGGAGGGCAGGCACGTCTCCTGCCAGCTGCTGGGGGTGCTCAGGTACTGAAGCAGGAGCTCCAAGCAGGTCACTGGGCCAATGGATGGAACTCATGGACAGATGGAGGGACAGACAGATGAAGACTGATGGATGGAGGGAGAGGGACAAATAGAGTGAAACATGATGACAGATGAACAGACGGGCACTACTGAGTGGACGGACGCAGAGACAGAAAGGATGGGCATAGCAGAGAGAGAAATGGACAGGGCCTGGAGAACAGACAGGAGACTAGAGATGAAGGACAGACAGAGAGGCCAAGAGGGGCCGGGCTGTCTGCTGGCTGCAGCCCTCCTTGGCCCAACATTGAGGTACCCCCTCTGCAGGGGGAGAAAACAGGCTGGAAGACCTGCCCCAAACTACAGTCTCCTCTCTGGTAAACTCCAGAAAAGCATCCCAGCCACCCCTAAGGCCTGTGCAGGACTGAAGGGGCCCCCGCGCCCTTGGACTTAGCTTCTTCCCAGGGGCACCCTCCGTCTGGACTCCTGGGACCTTCTCTCACTTTACAAGGCTGGGGGGTGCTCAGGAGGCAGGAAAGGTCATTGTAGGACTGGAGGGGCCTTCCTGGGGTTCGCTAGAAGCTTCACTGACAAATTCATCCTGTAGCTTCCCAAGCAAAACGCTCATAAAATGTCATCAATGTTCATCACGGTTCATGAAAATGATCAGTTGAGTAGGCAACTTCAAAATGAGGTGGAAATAAGTTTAAAGATGTTTTCGTTGTAATTTGGCTCTAGGACTCAGATGTTTTCAGAGATGTATATAATAATACATATGGCACAGAGCTAGGCTGGGAGCGGGGAGGACAAGCTCCCACCTTGGGGGCCTGGCCCCTCAGTTTTGGCTGAGGAAACCAGGCCTGTGCTGGGTGCCCGCTGCCTCCTTGGTTGGGCCCTTCCTCTGCCCTCCCTGTGGTTAAGACTTGACCCCACAGACCAGAAGCCACAGCCTGGGTTCTACCCACAGACTAACCATCTTTGGCTCGTTTGGAATCTAGAACTTGGGTCTCCCCAATGCCCCCCCAACCTCCTCTTCATGTCCCCTCATTTTTATCTCCTTGGTTCTGTAGTCCCCTGCCCTCCATCGTGCTGCCTCAGCCTGAACCACAGCTGCCTGGAGCAAACCTCCAACCTCCCGGGCAGGGCCTCCAGAAGGACCCCATGAAAACACACACTCTGTCACCCCTCTGCTCAAGAACTTTGGTCAGCCCTTCACTGCCTGGAGCATCCTGTCCCATAGGCTCGGCTCCCAAAGTCCTTTAGCATTCGATGGGGCCAGACCTGCCACCCCCCACCCCTCACATCCCCTTCCCTTGTTCTTCCACATCTTCGAAGACAAACTCTGTCCCTGCTGAATGTCTCTGCACCTAGGAGACGCCATGCACACATCACCATTCTCGTCTCCTGGTGGGTCTTTGGGAGGGTGGGAGTGGGAGGTCATGGCATCCTCTTTGGGCAGACCAACTCAAATGGCCAGTCCCATGCAGGCAGGTGGTGCCCAGAACCCGCACTTTCACTGCTGTCAGGGCCCGGGCACCAACAGACACAGCACAGAGTAGGGAGGGGAGGAGGGGACGGTGGCTGGAGCGATTTAGAAGCAGGCTCAGGGGAGCAACAAGGCGCTATCCAGCCCATGCACAGTGTGTGGGGATCAGCCTGGCCCAGGCCCAGACCCTACCTGCAGGACGTCTCTCGGAAGGAGATGTTCACGTCCCAATGGGTGTGGACTCTGCAAGGAGAGAAACAGAGGGTCAGACTGGCCTCCAGGGTCTGGTACCCGAATAGCAGGGCGTGTGGATGGCATAGCCCTCATCCGCCCCAGAGCACTGGCCCCCAGGGAACTGGGCTGGCTTGGATCTGTCTCTACTGCTATCTGGTACCAGCTCCATCAGCCGGTGGCTGCCGCCAGGACAGAACCATGGGGCAGGAGCCGACTCCTGGTCTCACCAAAGGAAGTGGGAGGACAGACTTGAGGCTGCCACAGCTCTCCTTCTTGGGGCAGCGAACCCAGAAGAGTGGCCACACTGGGCTCCGGGTGAGGGCTGCAGCCTCTCCCACCCATCAGCCACCGACTGAACCAAATTCCGTGTGGTTGGAGCAGCTCCACCAGGCTGGACCGGTCAGGGAGCAAGGCCCAGGGCTGCTACCGGCAGCAATGGTCCCGGGGCAGCCCCAGTGGGCGTGGCTTCCTGGGTCGCAGCTGCTACTAGTCGGCCTCCTGCCTCACACTGTAGGTAGGGGGTTGCTGGCACGAGAGGTCAAGTAAGGACACAGCTCTGCCCTGGGCCTGTCCCCTCACCCACAGCACTGTTCCCGGAAAGACCCTCAGGCTGAGGGATGGTGGCTGAAGACTGTGTGGGTGTGTCACCTCAGCAAGCGTGGGTATGAGGGCTGGGAAGCGGGGGTGTTGGGGGTTAGGGAGGGTTATTTTAGGGTAGGAGAAATTGGAACATGTTCAGAGACTAGGTGGGAAGAGAAAAAACCTGGACACTCTGGGGGTGAGTAATATGTGCTGGAAGGACAGACAAATGAATGGACAGACAACAGGTAGGTGGTGGGATGAAGAGGTGAGTGGACAGAGGGAGGTGTCTCTCCCAGGGGACAGTGGAGAGCCAGGAGGGCCACTGCCTGCCAAGAAGAATGAGCACATGAGTTTTAGGGGCTGGTCCTGGGAGAGGGGCTGCTCAGATCCTTTCTCTCTGCCTGGCTGTGGTGGTGCCAGGCCCTCCCTTCCTGGGTCTCCCTGACCCTCCCCCTGGAGCCCCTGGCCCTTCCTAGAGTCCCCTCCCTTCCCCACATGGAGCCACATGGACCCCCCTCCCTCCAGGTGGGGGCAGGGTGGGTTCTCGCCAAAGACTCCTGGCATCCAGGGTTCAGGCTCTCTCAGCTTGAGCAGATACCAAGACATGACAAGCTAAACTTGAGCCCTGTCCCCGGGGCAAAAGGCCCTCCCCCTGGCCCGGCCTGGCCTTCAGCCACCCAGACATGTCCCGACCAGAGTCCATGTGCCCTCCCCACCCTGGTCCCTCGTAAAGGTACCTTCTCTTCATGATACGGACATGTGGGGTGTCCTCCTGTTTCAAGCCTGGCCGCCGCCCACAGGCTGGGCCACTTCCATCGCTGTCACCATCACTGGGCGAGAAGCTGGGGGTCAGCTCCTTTTTTAGGACCCGTGCAGTGGGGAGGGCAACTGTCCTCTTGTCCGCCAGCCGCCCCCGGTTCTGGGCACGGAGGGAAGAGAGGAAGGTTAGGCTGAGCCGGGGCCCTCAGGCTGCTGGGAGGCCTGCACTCCAGGCCCACCCCTCAGGCAGGTGCAGGCCACAGAAGCCCTCAGAGCAGCCGCTCAGATCAAAGAGGCACCACGGCTGGCCCTGCCACAGGGCTTCTAGCCTGCAGGACAGGCCCAAGGGTCCACGGAGTCCCAGTGGCCAGAGGCGAAGATAAGAGCAGGGAGGTGAGGCCTGGGTCTGCCCCCCCCCCCCCACCCCTGTGCTGGCAGGGGGCGGAGTGAGGGCTGTAGGCCCTGGCCGGGCTCCTCGTGACTCTTCGGTGTCCAGATTCTGCACTCCAGCCTGGCTCCCTCCCCAGGCTATCAGCCTGAGTGTGGGGATGCCCACTTGGAGGCAGACTCCTGCTTTCCCTGGCTCCAGGGAGCCCCAAGGGGCCACGTTTGCACAGCACAGTACATCCGCATTCTGCCACATGTTCAACGTGCAGCCGCCTCCGTGTCGGCTGAACAAATCCCACACAGCTCCTTCTTGAACCCCCAACAAACGCCAAGTCCTTTTTCTACTCTGCTAGTGCTATGCAGGGGTTCCAGGGGTTGTTCGAAGCCCGAGTCTGGGGCCTGATCCTGCTGGACCCTTGCAAACTGCAGGCCTGGGGCTCACAGGTCACTTGCTGGGGAGCCCTTCCCAGCCTAGATCCCATGTCCCAGCCTAGATTCCTTTGTCCCATGGGCCCCGAGGGAGCCCACCTTCTGGGTCAGAAACAGCGACTCGGTTTCTTCCATGACACCCACTTCTTCCCTCCCCGTCCGCATGTCGTGAGTATGGGGAGCTGCTGCATGTGCTGTGTGCTGGGGGTCAGAGCAGGAAGGCAGGCCCTGTGCACAGACACGGGGGCACTCCCCACCGAGCCTGTCCCTGCTCAGAGCATGTGCACACACCAGACAAGGTCACCACACACCGCAGCTCCCTCCAGGGTCTTTGGGCCCTGCTGCCCCAGAGGATGAGGAAGAGTTACTGATTATTTTCTGGTGTGCAGGAAACTTTTTCTTCTTTAATAAGGAGTTGCTGTTTCACGGAGGTGGCAGGACCTTGGGACCATCTAATTCTTTCTCATCTTTTCAGTCACCTGGGGACCCATGGACACCGTCTTTCCTGTTGCCAGGACAACCATACCCATGAGCCCGAGGAGGAAAGTGTGAAGGAGGGTTTTGCTTCACCCTGGACCAGTGTCATCCTGGACCTAAAGGACAGCCGTGAGGCCATTATAGTCCTGCTCTCCAGAATAAAGAAGGGCTTTTCTTTCAGACCAAGCCCACGCCAGCTCCAGATTTGGGCAGTGTTCCCAAGAGGGCCAGGGAGCCCTATTCTTCTCTCTTTGCTGGGTCTGCGGACCACAATTACCCCCTCTCCACGTCCCCCCTCCAAGACTCTCCGAGCCACAGTCTCCCCCATACTTGCCCTCGTGAATCCACTTGGGACACCCTCCGTGTTCCTCTCTGCAACACTTAGTGAGATACACTGGATGGCATTGGGGTCAGGTGGGGTGAGGTGGGGCAATGGAGTCTGAGGGTTGGCCTGGAAGATGAGATGGCCTGGTTTGTGGCCCCTTCGGAAACCCTGGCCTGGGCCCTGTGCTCTAACAGCAATAGAGAGAGTGGGCAAAGCTGCAAGCGGAAAGGCCTGTCTGGTCCCTGCGCCCCTCTGTGCCAGCCAGCAGGCTCCAAGGGAAATGCTTTTAACATTCTGCCCTGTCCAAAGTGTGCACAGCTGGGAAGTCCCACTCAGCTCTGTCCTTCTCTAGCCTGTTGTGGCCCAAGCACCAGGACCTCCTCTCCTGCCTTTCTGTTTTAATTAAACTACTCTCTTCAGAAAAAAAGGAAATTTATTTCCCTCTGCTTCTCATCTGTAAGACAACGAGGAGGAGAGGAAAATGATAGCAGTAAGCCTGCCACTGGGGATGAGGCCAGACTACCTATGCTGGCCTGGGGTGGCTCTTGGAAGTGCTCCTGTGGGAGGCAAGCTGAGGAAGAGGGACCAGGATGGGCAGCCCTGACCCCGATCAAGGACAGGGAGCATACTTTCCTCCCACGCACACCCAGAACCTCAACCCCTCATCCCTGCACAGCAGCACATAGATCTGAAAGCACAGGCCCCCCAGAACGCAAGGGTGGGCACAGAAAAGCCACATTGCCTGGCTGTGACCCCTGCATCATAGGCGCACCTCAGTGTGCCCCCGGGTGTCTGCGACCATGAGGAGTGTACGTACCTCTGGGCCTGGCTGTGGGGGATGGAGGAAGACAATCTCTATGTGGCAAAAGTGGGGGCTGGAAAGTCAAGAGGGACTGTGGAGGTCCTTCCTAAGTGAGGGGTACCGGGATGGGCCTGGAAGGGATCTGGTTCAGGAGAGGCAGGCCCAGGTCTGAGGCATCCCTCATACAGGGCAGGGACCTGGGAGCCCCAGACCAGCAGGCAGTCCAAGGCTGCGGCCTCATCCCTGCCTGAACTCTCCACCCCTACCCAGTCCAAGCAACGTCCTGGGGAAGTCGATACTGGACTCAGGCCACCTGAACCAACACTCCTCTGAAAGACCTCTGGAGGGGGTGGGTTGAGACAGGCTGGGCCCCTCCAGTCCGAACAAAAACCCCAGGCTACACTCGAGGGTGCCCAGAAGACTCTTCTCCAGTACCAGCTGCTTGAAAAGGTGGGTTAAGTGGAGAGGGAGATTGGCGTTTTGCCCCAGGCAGGTACCGTGCTAGTGGGTAGGAGGTAGGCTACCTGTGCGTACATACTTTGGTGACAAGTCCATGGCATGGTGTGTGGGGTGGGCACACACTGAGGCATGGCTGTAGCCCCCTTGCGTGTCTGATCTGGTGTCTGTCTTCACAGCTGTGTCTGGGGCTTCCCAGTCTGCCCAGGTTACTTGCCTCCAGGGTCCACGAGGAAACCAAAGCGTCCCTTCGTCCTTCCTACTTGCAGTCCAAAGTAAAGAAGCTCAGGTGGGCATCTTGGGTCCTTTCTCACCCCTTTCTGTGTGAGGGCGCTGCTGATGGCGTCAGGAAGAGCAGCACAATGCCAGCCACCCCCAGGAGCTAGGGCCCTAACTGGATCTCCCCTAGCAGCTCAAATTGGTTCCTCTCAAGACGCAATTTCTTCTTCAGACCAATCCTCCAACTATTGCTACCTGGAGGGCACAGGGTGTGGGTGACAGTGCTTCAGGGGCAGGCCCAGAACCCCGATCTCTGCTGCTCCCCTAGGCCAAAGAGGGGGCTGATATACGTCTACACTGGGTTCGGGGTCCTGTATCCGCCTCCATCTCCAGTTCTCGCCGCCAAAGGCCCACACTCCTCAGATTCTGCCCCATCTGGGTTATACCCTCACTCAGACTCTCCTGGATATGCCCAGCTCTTGGCATCCCAGATGTTAACCCATGTTAACCACATCCAAGCTGTGACCACCCCAGAATGCACACCCAGGCCTGACAACAGTGTCACATCCCAGGACAAGTGTTACCTTAGGATCAGCCCCTCTCCCAAACCGGGCCAGCTGACACAGTGACAACCCCCCTCCCCACAAAGACCTGTGACAGGGCAAGGTCCCTAGGCCACACTTGGATGGCACTGTCCAGGGAGGGGACCTTTCCAGCCTAGACTGTCCCCAGGACCTCAGGAGAAGCCGCTCCAAGGCTCCCAAGAGATGCTCCAAGATAGGCAGCAATCAGACCTGCATCTGGAGAGAGGCCTCCTCCAGGATCCCACCCAAGGCAAAGTCTCCCTATTTGCCCTCGGGGGGCTCACTCCTGCACACCGGCAGGGCTGAGGTTAGGACTCTGGATCGGAGAAAACAGGCACAAGCTCCACAGGGGAGAAGGAAGACCCCCAAAGCCCCAACTTTTCTCTACATCTCACCACCGGGGAGGATATTCGGCAGCCTGGACAGTCGCAGATCGGAGGGTGAACCTGCAGAATCCCTTTGGACATAAGCGTCTTCAGGCTCTTTCCTGGGGAGAGAGCCGAGGCAGGACCGATGAGAGAGCAGCGCTGGGCCGCGGCAGCCGGCGCCCTCGGACGCAACCCCGCGGCGCAGTAACCTGCTGGGCCGGTTCCACCCCGGCGCGCGCGTGAACTTCCAACTTCCGAACCCGCTACCTGGCCCTGCCGCCCACCCCACCCTCGCGGACGCCGCGGGGATCTGCAGAGCCCAGAAACTCAAAATCCGGGGAAGCGCCCTCCCCGGACCGAGGGCGGCCTCCTTCCCGCCCCCTGCGTCCCTCCTCCCGCGCTCGGCCCTCTCCAAGCCGGTCCGGGGGAGCTGGGAACCCGGCCGGGGACGGTCGAGCCTGCGCGCAGGTGAGCGGCGCCGCGGGGTCCTGGGCTGTGCCTGAGCCCGCAGCGGGAAGAGGGCGGCCACAGCAGAGCCGCGAACCCAAAAGCCCAGCGCGACTGGGTCCCTAACTTTCTAACGACCCCCATCGCCACCCCCGCCCCTGGCGCTCACTGAGTTTCCCCCGCACATCGCGCCCTCGGAGCCAGACTCCTGAATCTCCTCCAGGCAGGCTGCTCGCAGCCCAGCCGCGTTCCAGCTCCGCGCGCGCCCCGCCCCGACGCGCGCCCCCGACGCCCCCACCTGCCTGCGACACCCCTACACCTTCCCCTTCCGTCCAGCAGCTCGCACCCGCACCCCGGCAGCCTGCGTGCTCCTCTACTCCCGCTAGAACCTGGTGGCTCCCCGACCCCGGAGGGAAGTTGAGTCCCGCCCAGCCGGCCTCCCGCAGGCTCCCGAGTTCCCGTCAACTTCCCCTGGGCCGCAAAGCTCCGGAATCCCGCAAAGACCTTCCGAGTGGGAGGAGGGGCCGGCTCGTGTGCCGCGGGGAGCCTAGAGCGCCGCGGTTGCAGCTGGGGTAACGGCGGAGGCCGAGGGCGCTCTGGTCGGGTCCACCAAGGCGACCGCGCTGGGGGCGGGGGGTGGGGGGGGGGGGGGGGGGGGGAGTGTCCCTGCGGCAGCCCCAGAGTCGCAGCGCCCTCTCTGGGCGGAGATGGTCTCCCAGGTGGCAGACCGAGGGGGTCCGGACCCAAGGGTCCTTGGGGAGCCGAGGGGAGGGACCGTAGCGGCCTGCGCCCCCCGCGCCCGCCCCGCGGCCGCACCTTTGTGGCGGATGCTGCGCTTCCAGTCCTTGGCCGTCTCCCGGCCGCTGACGAACTGGAACTCGTTGGGTGTGAGCCACTCCCCGCGGTGGCGGATGGACGGACCCTTGCTGCCCTGGCAGAGTTTGCGCACGTAGAGCAGCGCGCGGTTGGCGCCGCACTCCACCTCGATGCACGGCTCGCCGTTGTCCAGAAGCGGCTGGAAATCCGGCGCTGCGGCCGAGGCGGACGAGAAGCGCTCGAGGGCCAGAGGGTCCCGGGGCAGGTGCAGGTGCGCGGCGGCCTCGTGCAGGCTCAGGTAGGCGCGCGGGGAGCGGAGCGGGGGAGCCAACAGCGCCTCGTAGCCGGCGGTCGCGGCGGGGAGCGAGGCGGCCGGGGGCAGGGCGGCCGCCGCCGGCAGCGGTGTCAGGTAGCCTGGGAGCGGCGGCAGCGGCAGTGCGGCCAGGGTCGGATGGAAGGTGGCCAGAGCCAGGGCCAGGTCTTCGCGGCCTGGGAGCTCCTTCTTGACCGCCGGCATGGCGGGCCGGTGGCCCCGTAGCCCGGCTCTCCGCTGCCGGCTCAACTTGTTCGGGCCCGGGCCGGAGTTGGGTCTCGGGGGCTGGGGGCCCAGGGGCCTCCTGGCCGCGCGCCCGCCGCACCCGCTACTGCGCCCCGGCACCTGCAGCCGCGCCGCCCGCCGGGCCACCTCCGACCGCTTCTCACCCGGCCGGCGCGGCCTTGGCCGCCCGAGACATGGTGCTGCTGGAGCTGCTATCGATCCGCTATCGACCTGCTTCAGATCCCGGGCGCCAGGGCTCCACAGGACGCCGGGCCACTTGCGCCCGCGCCCCCTGGGGCGACCCCGCGCGCGCCTCGCTGGTCCACCGGTGGGGCCCAGCCGGGCAGTGGAGTCCAGAAGTCTCCGGCCCTGAGCCCGCCCCGCCCGGGGGTCCCAGGCCCCCGCCCCGCCCGCCCGCCCGCCGCTCCGCCGCCCCGGCCGCGCACCCGTGTACACAGGCGCGCGCCCGCCCGGCAGGGACTTGGGAGACTCCCGCCGCCGCCGCCGCCTCCGCCGCCGCCGCCACAACTTGGCCCATTTAAACGGCCCCGGCGCGGCGGGCGGCGGGCGCGGGCTCCAGCAGGGGGTGCGTGACGGCCGACTGGGCTCCCACGGCTGGCGGCGGGGGCAGCGGGACAGGGCTGCACCCCTGCCCTGTTTCCGAGTGGGCGAGGGTGTGGGATGGGGCGTATGCTAGCGAGGAGCTGCGCGCACAGGCCGCGCCATTGTCGAGGGAGTCACTGGGCGCCGCGGGAGGCTTGGACTACACGTGGGGAGGGGGCGGAGGCCGGAGGCGGAGGAGGGCTCTGTGACTAGGGACGACCCGCGGGCCCGGTTTTGGGAGGGAGGGTTTTCACAGCGGCGGGGGGTGGGGGGTGGGGTGGGCAGCAGTGTCGGGCGTGGGGGGGTCCCTGCATCTGCAGGGTTGGCACGTGTGTGTCGGGAGGCTTCCTGTCTGTCGGTTACTCTGCACTTGACGGGCTCATCGCAGGACAACTTTTCCTCATCGTTCTCACTTTATAGATGAGGAGGGTGAGACACAGAGAGGTCACCTAATGAGCGGTTTTAAATCCGAGCTCTCTGACTCCAGGACAAACAGTATGTGA
Source organism: Lutra lutra (assembly GCF_902655055.1). Classification (NCBI taxonomy): domain Eukaryota; kingdom Metazoa; phylum Chordata; class Mammalia; order Carnivora; family Mustelidae; genus Lutra; species Lutra lutra. The sequence continues at coordinate 197,640,565 of NC_062281.1, forward strand.
GCCATGCTGTGGGGCAGGAAGGTGGGTGAGGGATGGAGGGCGTCGGGAGGAAGAGGGGCCCATGAATGTGAGATCGAACCCTTGAGCACATTTCTGTTCCCTAGTATGAGCCATATCCACTTCGGTGTCTTGAGGAAGCAGGTCAGCCTTGGCCCAGTCCTGGAACGGGGGAGGCTTGTTCTTTGGTGTTGAACCCCATCTCCCTGCATGCGGGCATGTCAGCCTTGCGGCAGAAGCATCAGGAAGAGAAACAGAAACCTACGAAAAGCTGATGAGATAGGCTTGTCTTTCTCACAGGCATTATTCTGAGCAAGTTAGAGAGTAGCCTCAGATCCCATCCCAGCACCGAGACCCCCACCTCCACCCCTCTAAGATGCATTCGTCTGGGCATCTGTCTGACCAGGCTCTGGGGGCTGAGCCGGCTCCCAGGCATGTTCGCACACACGCCTTGTGCAAGGGAGGGATGGAAGTGAGGGAACACACCACCATCACTCACCTCCTACTAGGCACCAGCACCAGCTGGGTGTGAGCCTGACCACTGGCCACTGCTCTGCTTTCCCGTGCTGAGACTCACAGCCAAAATCAGTCGCAGGTGGGGCACCAGCCATCCCCCAGGCCAGCTAGGAGGGCAGGGTCTGTGCTGAGACTAGACACAAGTCTGGGAGCACACAACCCTCTATGTCCCCTTCTGCTTTTTGCATATCTGCCTGCTGGGCTTCCAGGAGCCAGGTGTGGGCATGGGTGTGAATGTGAGTGACCCTAGTTAGTTTGTCCTATGTGCAAAATGGACTCCCATGCGTGCCTGGCCCGGGTGCACACTCAGCTTCTGTGGCCCATGTCTTGCTCTCGGGTGTGCTGGCTCCCTAATGGATGCAGGAGGCTGTTCCTTCCCCAGAGCCAAGGCCCAGGGAGGAGCCATCATGCTAATCTGTGGTCCGGACACAGTTTGGAGAGGTTACCAGGGCTCAGTGGGAGGCCCACCAGCTGCCTGCAGCCCTGAGACTGCTTTTGAAAGACGGTCCCCTCCGCTCAGTTCTTCTCATGTTTGCCTGCACCTGTTCACGACCCTTAGGCCTCCTAACCCCCGGCCTTTAAAAGGTTTGGGAAGGGAAGGCTAGGGAAGTTCATCTCTAGATTTGACAAGGTACTATGTCGTCTGTGGAGGGGGCCTCCCTTCCCTTCTGCAGGACCACCCCTGACTCACCCCTGGCCTCTTTCATCCTGAACAGGCCCACAGTGGTGAAGGAGGGGCAAAGAAGTCCCAACTCTGGCTTTCCGGAGCGGGATCCAGCTGGCAAGGCACCAGGCTAAACCTACCAGCTCATGGCGGCCTCCGTGCTACTCACTGGCTCCACCTCTCCCGGAGGTGGGGGGCGGGGGGGGGGCCTTCCTGAGAAGACCATGACTGGGTTAAACGCTCCCTGCAGGACCTCTTCTCCTCCAAGGGCCACTCCATGACTCTCAGGAGACCCCCTTCCTGGACTTTGGCTAATCAGTTCACCCCTCCCCACACCCCTAACTGTTTCCCTCCCGCTCAGGGGATCAGAGCCTCTTTCCCACAGGGATCAGGCATCCTTAGTCCTGGACATTATGTGCCTTCCACAAGGATCTGCTCACTTTCTCGCTCCTGTCCACCCGTGTCCCGGTCGGCATCTGGTAGCCCGCGCGCTCCTCTGCACTTCTCACTGGAGCCAGAGGGTCAGAAGGACAATTTTGGCTGTAGAATCTCCTCCAGCCTGGAATTCAGGTCTGGTGGCGCTTTGGGGAACACAGGTGGGATCAGCGGCCAAAGCCCCTCCTCCGGCCCTCAGAGGCCCCGCCCCTGACTCCCTGCGGCCTCCGCGGCGGTATCGCTGCTCGCGGTCCCCCCGCTGGGGGCCCTTTGCGGCTGGGCCGAGGCCGGAGCCGCCGCCGCCGCAGCGGCCGCCGCCGCCGCCGCCGCCGCCGCCAGGGAGCGGGAGGGGGAGGGGGGGTCATAAATAACCCGCGGGGCGGCGCGGGCCCGGGCGCTGCAGACGGTGACCCGAGACGTCCCCGGGGAGCGCGGGGGCAGTCTGTAGACCCTGCTGCCCCCAACCCAGGCTCGGCCAGCCTTGACCTCCTCTTCTGGAGCTCTCTGACCCCGTCTACAACTGGCCCTCCCGCCAGAAGCCTCCCTCCCATCCTGGAGGGCCTGCTTACCCCCATCACCAGACTGTGCCCCTTTGAGCCCCTTCTTATGCTTTCCCTCACCAGTCCATCATTTACTGAGCACCAGCTGTGGAACCCCAGGAGATCTGGAACCCCAGGAGATCTGGAACCCCAGGGTTCCAGAGGCCAGGCTGGGAGTAAAGCAGCGTGTGTTCCTGAGCTCGCAGGTGCATACCGGGCCCGCCCCCTCCGCCTTGGTATGGCTGAGCTCATTCAGGGTGGCTGTCAGGGCGGGAGGGCAGGAAGGCAGGCAGGGACAGATGGGCTGGTCTGCGAGGAGGTGCACACGTCCAAGTGCTCAGGCAGGCCCTGAGAGCCAGCCACAGATGTGTAGAGTCTCAAAAGCACACGCAGCAGCTCCCAAAGCTGCACACACAGGGCAGGGCTGGGCCCAGATGCTGACTTCTTGACCGCAAATATGGACACACAGTATAGGTGTCACTCACACCACAGCCTGTGGTGTGCACCCCAAAGTCCTGTGCACAAACACACAGGCCTGCAGCCTGAGCCCCAGAAAGACAGCAGGGCTGGGGCAAGGGTCTGGTTTAGGAAGGGTTAACTGGAGAGATCAAAGGGCAGTGATGAATCAGCTGGGGCTCCCTCAGGCTCTGGGCAAGAGTGGCCAGAGCTTCCAGGAATGTGTCTGCTCCCAGCTGCAGGTCAGACAGGGGGAGCTGCAGGCCACCGGGCTCTGACTGTTCACTGACCTTAACATACGCTATTTAAAGGAGCAAAGACATAAGACCTAGGGTTAACCTTCAGTTCCCCCGTGGGTGTGCAGACTTGGGGCACCCACAGGGCCCATGCTGCCAGAGCATTTGTAACATGATACTCACCTGCTGTGTTACACAGAAGCTCACACACACACACTCTCTCAGACACACACACAAACGACACAACTGAGCTCAAGGCGCAGGGTGAACTGGGTACTCTGATGTACAGAGAAGGTTGTTGGTCCGGCAACATGGGCGGGAGTCTGGCTGCTGTTGGCTCTGCAGGTCTGGCCCCTCTTGAGGAGGAAGGAAGACCCCCACTCCCCCGCATCCCTGGGGACGGAGAGCAGTGCCTGCTTCCCAGCAGCCTGCCGGGCGCTGCGGGCCCTTTCAGGCCTGGGTTATGCTGGGCTAGGCTGCCCAGGCTATAAGGAGGGCAGACTCTGCAGTGGCTTGAGACTTGGGTCCTCCTGGCTGGCCACAGAGTGACCCAGTCTTCTCTGCCCTTCTTTGGACCTTAGTTTCTCTGTCTGAAAATGAGATAGGGACACAAAATCTGTGGGTTCCCTTTGGCCCAGAGGAGCGCTGTCAGGGTGAGATGTGGCAACAGGTGCTCTGGTCCACACGGTGAGGCAGGCATGATACACCCTGGATGCTTTCTCCGTAAATGGGCCCAGAATGCAGGGCCAGGGGCAGCTTCACTGCGAGGTGGGGCCGAGAAATGTCAGGAACAGTCTTCCAGGGCCCCTAGGGACAAGAGAATCTTTCCCAGTGAACAGGCATGAGGGCTGGTTTCACCCCTGTCTCTTCCTCGGGATATTGCTGCTTGGACATGGCTTGCGGTGGACACGGGGTTGGGAGGACACTCGGGGACGGCTGTTGCCCTGCTGGGCGGTTGTGGGTGCTCAAGCTCCATGGGGTCCTCATCCCTCATGGCACGACCCTCTGCAGCACCGGTCACCCTCTCCTTCAGATAGCAGGTCAGGGAGATGACCGGAGTGGAGTAGCAGAGCTAGGGTACAGCACATGGACTCAGTTCGTCCCATTACAGCCCTGGGTCTCAGGAATGAGCCATCAGGGGCTGAGTGTGACCTGAGAGTGTAGGGTGTGCTCGTGTGGGACCTGAGAGTGTACCTGTGTGCTCGTGTGTATCCTTACCATGTGCTCATACGTGACTGTGCTTCCCTTCTCCTGTGACCACCGTCCTGCCGTCCACGTCAGCTCACACTCAGCATGGATCCCACACGAAGGCCTTAGGGACCATGCTCCTCAATGTGGGGGTGTAGGCCCTGGAGGCTCCATCCCGACTCGGCTGGTCACATGTGCCCTCGATGCAGTCCCTCTGTATGGTCACCCGTCTTGGCCTGGGCAGACCTGTGAGCATTGGGAACCTACCACAGTCCTGATGGAGACGTTATGCTGTGCCATCCTCCAAGTCATAAGGCAGTGGTCAGCCTGCATGGGGGGCGTGGGTGTTGGGGGAGGAGTGGGCTGGGATGTGGGAGGGGCCTCGGAGTTGAGCGTGATGAACATGATGGGGTGGCACGGGCTCAGGGGGGCTCTCTGCCAGGGCTGCCGGGTGGAAGCCGAAGGAGGAGCGGGGGGGGACCCTCAGCACAGAAAGCCTGGAGGCAGAGGGAGCCTGGAGTGAGGGCTCAGGTGGTGGAGGGCTAGGAGGGCAGATGGCTACAGCTGCCATCTCCAGGCCCAGCTCTGAAAGCCTCCCAAGCTGCGTGGGGACTCCAACCTGGCCCTTGGAGCCACCGTTTACATGTTGGACTTCCTGCAGAGTGTGAGCTCCCTACGAGCGGGACTTTTGTTTTCTGACATACCCCCATGTCCGCATTTGAGGGCTGCACACAGGGCTCTGTCCTGGTGAGGCCCACCCAGCCCCAGGCTGGCCTCTCTGGCCTGGGGCAGCCCTATCCCAGCTCACTTCTTCTCGCAGCACCTGTCCACTGGGCTTCTGCCCAGGCAGGACTCCGAATACCCTCCTCTTCCCAGAAGTTTATTAAGAGTTTGGTCACAGGCATCCTCTTCATCAGAGACAGAGAGAGAATGTTCTCAAGCCTCGTGGCAGGGCGTCATCCTATGTTCCAGCGGGACTGTAAGTCTGCACCTGCCCACATGGGGAGGAGGGATGGGTGGTCTGGATACCACCGTCAGGGTCACCAGAGAGACCAACAGTCACTTTGACAGCACTGATTTGTCACATCAAGGATTTTCAGAAGGAGCAAGCTGAGGCGGTCAGTGAGTTTTACTATTTCACAAGTCCAGCCCAGGCTGGCTTTTTGAGGTCACTGACTTAGTCTGCCCCCATGCAAGTCCCAGTCCTTGACAATGGGCCCATTCCTCCAAGGGCTGGTTGAGTTGGTGATATCCCTGTGGGATGTACTGAGTGCACTGACATCTTTGTGAGCGCCTGTCCGAGAGTGAAGTTTCATATATATATTTTTTTATTTTTGAAGATTTATTTATTTTGATGGGGTGGGGGAACAGACAGAGAGGGAGAGGGGAAGCAGACTCCTCGCTGAGTGGCGAGCCCGTGCGAGGTCCAGTCGCATGTCCTGAGATCCACCTGAGCTGAAACCAGGGTCAGACCCTCAACCCACTGAGCCACCCAGATGCCCCTGGTGTGAGGGCTCCTTTATTACTGCACCTGACCAAGTCCTCCGTGGGGTCAGCGCACCTTCTGCGCTGGTGTCTCTGGTTCCACAATGGAGTGACCTTGCGCATTGTGCCATGAGAACGGGAACTCTGTGATGTCCAACCTTCCGAAGTTAGGCACGGTGCCCCAGGGGCAGTCTTAGCAGTGGGTGGGCTGAAGAGCACAGCCTGGTATGGGCTGAGACCCTGAGCAGAGCCCATTTGCAGAGGCCAGACCTGAACCTGCCTCCAGCCAGGGAAGGGGAGCAATTCCAGGGCTTTGTCCAAGGCCACGTCCTGGCACATTCTCCCGGGCATTTAACAAAGTCCAAGGTTCGTGCTTGGGGGCTTCCCACCTGCAGACTGGCCAGACTGCTTGAAGGCCCGGGGGAAGTGGGAGCAGAAGAGGCATCTGGCAAGACTGGGCTGATCTGAGGGTGTTTTTACCTCCGTGTAGCAGAGTACGGGCATCCCCAAATGTGTGGTCCTCAAGCCCTGCTCAGGACGAAGGAGCCTGACCCTTGATGCTCTGCGTACGTGTGGATGCTAACAGATGTCAGCATGCTCTAGAGCCCTTCCAGGAAAACAGACAGAGCATTCTTCCAGACTGGGTGGCCTTGCCCAAACCCAAGTCTGCCACATGCTGGCTGTTGAGTGACAGCGTGTCTAAGATCCAGCAGGTACGTGTGGGCCCCTGAACTCCTGGGGCCTCAGAGACATGGTGGGTGGTACGTGATTGGTGAGGGGCAAAGCCAGGACTCCTGCTGGGTCCTCCAGCTTCCAGCTGGAACATAGCCCTTGGCAAAATCGTCAGCTTCCGCTTGATACCCTGTTTTGGCCTCAACGCATTGAGATTTTTCTTGGTGCTTCTAGTGGACGCCTTGCTATGTATTAGATGAGGGGCCCTCGTGGTCCCATGCCCTGAGACCGTTTCCTCAGATCAGCCTCACCTCTCATTCCTGCCTCACCCACCTCTCCAACATAGGCTGGCTCGAGGGGCAGATGGGTGAGGAGATGGGTTGATGGGTGAATGAGTGGGTGACAGGTGACTGGGTGAGTGGCTGTGTTCTACACTAGGCACTCTTCTCTTTCACAAGTACTTCTGAGGTTTCCTTTACAGACTATGATCCTGAATCTCTAGCTTCAGTCCAGACACTCAGAAGTCTATAGCCTGCCCTAGGCATCCACCCCACAGCCCCACGAACCCCTTTCCCACCACCATGCTGTCTGTCATTCCCGTCTCGCTCACAGTCCCTCAGAGAGCAGGCACCGTGCTGCCCCCCATTAGTCAAGCAGCAAGGCTCATCTGTGCTCCCTCCTAGAACCCTTTCCTGCAAATACCTAATCTGGTCCCTCTCAGCTATGGTATTTCTGAGACACTCCCAGACTTTGCCCCACTCACCCAGTGCCTGATGGGCACATCTGGCTGGCTTGTTCTCCAGGGGCTCTCGGGAACAGTCCAGGACCCTTGGCCTCCAGACCTTGCCTCTGCCCCAGGGCTCAACTTACTGCTTCCCTGTCTTCCTTCAGTGTCTGAGCATGGCTGAGTCGGTGCCTTTGTCCAAGAGTGCCACTCCCTAATATCACTATTCCGTGGTTCCATTACCACGTGTGTAGCAACTTTTGCATTTGGGAGTCCTTTCCTCCGCTGGAAATTTTTAAATTCTGTTTTAGAACTCTATCAACATAGGGGCGCCTGGGTGGCTCAGTGGGCTAAAGCCTCTGCCTTCGGCTCAGGTCATGGGATCCTGGGATCGAGCCCCACATCGGGCTCTCTGCTCAGCGGGGAGCCTGCTTCCCCCCCCTCTCTCTGCCTCTCTGCCTACTTGTGATCTCTGTCTGTCAAATAAATAAATAAAAGCTTTAGAACTCTATCAATATAAAGACGAATATAATCCATGGTAGATTCATTATTCAATATTCATTATTATCCATATTATTCATAATATTTCATATTATTCGTGTATTCATTATTCATATTTTTTTTTCCTTCTGGTTTTAAGGGATAATAAAAGCAAAATGTTTTTGTGGTCTCTAAAAGCACCGGAGATCCAGGTTCTGCGCTCTCTGTGCGTGGTAGTAATGTTGGCTCTGCTACCACCCGCTTATCTTCAAGACTTAGATCAGCAACGCCTCCTCCTCCTCCTCCTGGATTACCTTCCTTTCCTGTCAGATTCCCCTGTACCCCCAGAACCCCAGCACATACCCTGGACCCACAGGCTTCTTATTGTGTTGCTGAGACAAGGGTGTTGGCAGACAAGGGTGCTCAGAGGGGCCAGGAGGAGTCCCCTCGGGGGTGTTGATTTGGGTGACTTCGCAGAGAAGAGATTCTGGCGGGCTAGCACAAAAGCTGGGCTGGAAGTGGCAGTGGCAGAGGCAGAGGGAGGTGGTATTGACAGAGACTGAGATTTCGAAGAAAGACCTGACCTCTAGGGAGGGGCAGGCAAGGGCAGCAGACATCACTCCCAGTTCTGGGTGAGGGGCAGGAGCCCAGAGTGGCACACGGCTGCCAAGACCTCCCCATATCGTCTGTGTCAGCACCAGCAAGTACAGCTGGGCCGGGCCATCACATCTCTGGAGCCAGGGGCTTGACTTCCTTCTTTCTGGGCCCCTCCTCCCGCCATTTGGCCCCCAGGGTTCCCAGGCAGAACCAGCTGCCCCCTATCCCCGAACCCACTCTGCTTCTGGCCAGGATCTCAAAGGTCTACCAGGGAGGGAGGGGTGCAGACAGACACGTGCCTGGCTGCACACCTAGCCTCTGTCTTGACCCTCGAGTGCCCAGCCTGGGGATTGAGTCTGGTGATGGGGGATGGGGGTCTAGTGGCAGTTACAGCCTAGGCCAGGGGGTGCCTATGTTCCTGGTGCCTGCCCGTGAGGACAGGAAGCCCTCAGATCCCTGGGCACCATCGGGCTGCTCTGAACAGCACGGGAGGGTTCCAGCGCAGACGGCTCAGCCCCTCCCCGAAGTCCCAGTGACTGCAGCACCGAGGCCAAGACTAATAAAACACCCACCTCACAGGAGACAGCTTTATCTTGTTGATCGGAAGTCTGCCAGCCCAATTTATGGTGGACATAAGCTCTCCAAATCTGAATTTATGCGCTGTAGTATAACGAGAGGTCAATGGGATCGAAAGTGGGCTTGTGAGAGGGCGGCTCGGTCCTCAGCGCTGACATAGGAACCTCATGGCCTGCGTCCCTGCACCCAAGGGAGGGCAGCCCAGCCCGGCGCAGGACAGGCAGAGGGAGGGCAGAGGAGAGATCAGCCTGAGAAGGGGAAAGGTTGGGAGGCAGGCAGGAGAAGCAGACAGTGGGGCATGGGGCCTGGGGCTGCTGCTGGCCCGGACCATCAGTGTGAAGAGGCAGGCGCTGGGGAAGAGCGTGAAGACAGGCGGGAGGCAGAGGTGTGTGTGCAGGGGACAGGCGAGATTTCTCTCCCCACCGAGCCCTGGGCTAGCCCCTGGCCCTGAGAACAGGTAGGAGATGGCCCTGAGGCAGGCTAAAGGACAGAGTCCTGACCCCCGCCCAGGGGCCCAGCTCAGTCAGGCCCACCTCCCTGCCCCCCCTCCTCGGCACCCTCTGTCTTCAGCACCTGGTGGAGTCCTGGGTGAGGGGGTGGGAGGGGTATGATCTGTCCAGGTGGATGCCCGAGCACCCGTCCAGCATGAGACCAGCTTTCTGAGCTCAGGCTAGGCCCCGACTTCAGAATTTATACAAATAAACGAAATGAAAAGTGCTGGCAGCCCTGATCTGATTATAGAGTCATTCATTCTCTGGTCGTTAATAATTTGTGCAATAAAGGATTGCGGCCGCTCACTGTGAGGAGGAGGCTGTGGCCCAGCCTTCCCTTGGCGCCGCAGCCGCGGGAGCTGGAAACATAAATTATTAGTTTCTTATCGCTCAGCCTGCCATCGCTCATGCTCCTGCCAGGGGCCTGGCAGGAGCCAGTGGCGGTCCCGCTGCCTGCCTTAGCCTGACTCTCCGCTGCTGTTTGTTGTGGAGACTCCGGGTGAGGACGCTCATTGTGCCCGGCCCCAGCTCCTCCCTGGCAGGACTCTGGACCTTGGGTGCAGGCTTAGGGGCTGCCGCTGGCCCTGAGGCCAATTCTGGAGCTAAGCAAGCTTTTAGCCTTGTTCTCTGAGCCTCAGACCCTCCCCTTCTGCAAGCCGCGGAGGTTGGTCAAGCAACTGCAGGCTCCCAGACCATGGTTCTTGCTCAGAAAGGGCAGTGGTCGTTACGAAGAACACAAGAGAGGCCCACACACCGCCCCCCCACCTTGGCCCACCCCCGCTGGACCGGAAGGGAAAGGTCTGTATCTGGGTTCATGTCCGCTCCTCTGGGTGTGAACATGCCTTCCTGGGTGGGTGAGCGACCCCCTGTCCCTGAGTGCACACCTGCAGGCGTGGCACTCACTCCCCGGCTCATTTGGTTTTCCTGTGTCCAGCCCTGGGCTCTTGGTCCGGTGGACAGGCAGGGAGGAGAGTCTAGATGAGGGTGCTGCTGGAGGTCTCCGGGAACCAGGCTGTAGCAGGGCAGGGCCTGTTGGGGGAGCTGGGAGCTGGTGCTGTGCCCCCGGGCTGTCCCTCTACCCGGGTTGGAGCTGCTGAGGTGTGCAGAGGTGGGGGCTGAGTGCCAAGGCTGCAGACGGGTGTTGCAGCCAAGCAGTGACTGCGGCAATTCCGGTAATTACTGAAATGAGTGCCCTCAGGTAGGGCTCCTAGCCTGTCCACTGGGGTTCCCTGTCTCTAGCCACAAACTGGGGAGGCTGAGGCAAGGTTGGGAGATTGGAGTGGGGGGCTCCAGACTCCAGATGCCCTGCATGGAGATGTGGAAGGAGTCGGGGTGTGGGCACGGCCATCTGCCTCCTGCCGGCTAAGGGTACTGGACCTGAACTCTGATGCGCCTCCTGTTTTGGCTTGCTTCCTCAGGTTACACCCTAAGCCTACCTCAAACCACCAGTGTGGTGCGACCTGGGGGTGGGAGAGTGCCTGAGGCTGCTTGTGCAGGGCCCTGAACCTACCACTTCTTGGCTGCGTGGCCTTGTGGAGTCTCCACCAGTAAAATGGGAAGGAGAATAAACAAGACAATTAATATGCATCCAGCACCTGCTGTGGGCCAGGCATCCCAAGTCTGCATGGGGTGGGCTGGAGAGGGCTCATCCAGCAGCCATGGGCAGCCGCCTGCAGGGTCTGGGTCAGAGCCCGACTCCCCCTGGCAGAGCTCCTCCTCTCTCTGCATCCAAGCAGTCCACCCCCTTCCCAGAACTGACCTCTTTCTTAGCAGCCCCAGGAGGTCCTCACTTAACACAGTCAGCCTGTCCTCTGGCTTCCTGGACACCCAGAGACAGTTGTCATGGGCCCTTTCATGCCCCGTGCTCTCACCCTGCCATCCTGTCCTTTCTGGGTTAACGTCAAGCGACTGATTTCCCTTCTCACGGGTCGCATTTTCCTGCTTCCTTGCATGCCTGGTGATTTTTTCATTGGGTTACTAGGTTGTGAACTTTGATGGGTGCTGTTTTCAAAAATATTCTTGTCCTTTGCTCTGGACATCATGAAGTCATTTGGGAGAAATTTGGTTCCTTCAGGTCTTGCTTTTGGGCTTTGCCAGGAGAACCAGAGCAGCGTTTGGTTTAGGGCTAATTTCGTCCCTTTTTATGGTGGCAAGACCCAACTGGTACTCCGCCCCAGTGAGGTGAGGTCTTCTAGACTGACCACTGGACCAAGCACGTTCCACAGCCCTGTGTGAGCTCTGGGCAGGACTGGCTGTGACCCTCCCTGTGGTTTTCCAGGCTTCAGGCACGTTCCTCATGCTCTGCAGATCTCCAGGACTCCTCTCCCGTGCTCCCTCCTGCGGACTCTGGCTGCCTTGGCTGCCTAGGAATCCCAGCTCCATGTCTGCCCTTGTGGGAACCCCGGGACCTGCTGGGTCCCCTCCCTGCACCACAGCTGGAAACGCTCAAGAGGTGAGCTGGGGCCTCTAAGGGACTCCCCCTCTTTCATCCCCCAATGCCCAGTGTTTTGAGGGCCATGTTTTCTGTACTTTGTCTGGTGTTTGCGTTGTTTCTGGGAGGCATGTATGTCTGGCTGCTCTGTCTCGTCCAAACATCTGTCCCGTGAGTGTGCCTACGGTGAGCCCCGTCCCTGGTGCAGGCCTTGCATACAGGAGGCTCTCAATGAATGTTTTCTGAGCATGCTGGGACTGCTTACGTGATCCAGCTCCACGGCCCATACAACCTGCAGCACAACAGACCCTTGGCCCTATCGCTTGCTGACGCATCACGGCCTGGGAAGGTCTGGGTCATCCTGAACTTCAGCCCAGGGCAGAGGCATCAGAAGGGATTCCGTGGTCAGGGCCCTGAAAGGCACAGCTCCGTGAAGCACTCCCAGCCCGGTATCCACTGGCCACTTCCACCTCTAGGACCTTTCAGCCAATCGTAGTTTTGCTGTGGGGACCAGGAGGACAGGGAAAGAGGAAACAGGCCACAGCCCATGAACCGCGGAAGGGCACCTCTGCCTGGAGCAGCACGAGCTGGGAGTGGGGGCTAAGTCCACTGCGGGGAGAGCCTGACAGGCTGCGGCCCAGGGGTCCATCCCTTGGCTGGGAGGGCCTCAGCACCAGTGCCCTAGGATGCTGCCGCTAGGGGAGGAAATTCAATCTTGGAAAGTCCCTGGGAGTGGAGAGAAGCTTTAAAGATGCCGGCTTTGTTTTATTACCTGGAAGTGGCTACTCTGTAGACAGTGTGGACAGCGGCCTTGGTCATGAACACACACGCTGACACGTGTGTGCCCATACGACACAGGCAGGAATGGGCATTGTCTAAAACAGGTGGGTTCATATCTCGGCCGGTCACTGGCCAGGGACTCCAAGGACAGGGTATTTCTGACACCGGGAGCTCAGAAGGGTGGAACTCATCAGGGCTGGCCCTCTGGCCAAAGCAGCAGCCCGGGGCATGGTACCTGGGGGAGGTGGACGTCTGACCTGCAGGAAACCAGGGTCTGGGCTTCTAGCTCCGCAGACAGATGGACAGACAGCATCAGGAATGGGACATGCCGGAGAAGAGTGGGGCAACAGAATGGAGAATGAGAGACTCATCTACCTGAGTCCTGGTCTTGAACCGGGCTCTGTTTCTTCTGTTTGGGGGACATGTTGGACCCAAAGGCTCCAATGAGCCAGACATTCTTTGAGCGGCAGGTCAACCTCTTCTTTCTCAGCGAGGAACCTGGTATCCACCGGGGCCCCCAGAGGGCTCCGACTGTTGCACTGTTGGGCCTCTGCTTTCGCGCAGGTCATGACCCCAGGGCGCTGGGATCAAGCCGCATTGGCTCCCTGCTCAGCGGGGAACCTGCTTCTCCCTCTCCCTTTGGCACTCCCCTGCTGTGCTCTCTCTCTGTTAAATAAACAAATAATAATAATAATAATAAAGATGCCACCCACTTTCAGCACAGCCAGTGTCAAGGTTGAACATCTGGGAACTCCATGTCAGAGTCTTACATGGGGGGCGATGCTACCCTCGGCCACCCCTGGGGAGCTTAGAGGCCAGTGTTTCTCCTGGGAGGTGACCTCTGTGCCCATGAGGCACTGTTTTCAAAGGCAGTGACTATGGGAAGCTTAATGCCCAAAGACCACAGACACCACAGACCCTCTGCCGGGCATTTTCCTCCCAAGCTTGAGCTCCTCTGCCCGACGAGACCCCTCCTCCTTGTCCCGCTCCTGCTCCCCTGAGTGTGGCCTTGTGGGCAGCCCTCACAGGGTCCCGCTATTTCCCCACTGGCCTCTCCCATTCTGTCCAGAATGTTCAAGTTGTCATTTCTCAACTCACGAACTCCATGGCCCCACTGTCTGCAAGGTGAACACACATTTATTGTTTCCCTCTGGTTTTCTCAATCAGCTCAAAGTCTGTCTCTGTGCCAGGCACAAAAGTGAACGGTTCTCACGGCCCTTTCTTCCCGGTGTGGGGGTCGGGAAAGGAAGCAGGCTGGACCGCCCCCATCCCAGAACAGCACTTTGACACCAGTCCCCTTGGTCCAATTCTACTCATCCGTCCATGCCAATCTCAAATGCTGGTCCTCTTTGAAGCTTCCTGGGTCTCTGTGCTCTGAATGAGCCCATTGTCCCTCGAACTCCTGAGCACACTTCCCTGCATTTCCAGCACTCTGGCTCTGGATTGGACTTGCACAGGAATCTGCTATTTCTACCTGAACACTGTGAGCCCCAGAGGGGTCTCCCCTCTACTCCAGGGGCTAGCCAGCACTCAGGAGGCCTTGGAAACCGGTGACATAATGAGGCAGCGGTTCATAAGCGTACTCTCAAGTGCTCTTAGACCAACCTGTGTCATAGGTGCTCTTTCCGCCTTTTACCGACGACAGCTGGCAGGTGACAGAGTAGCTTTGGGGTCTGGCCCTCTGGACTTCTGTGCTTTAGCAAAGGAGCCCACAGCTGCTCTGGGTCAAGGCCTGCCCCTGAGCTCATCATTTTGATTATTAATTAACCCCTTTGTTCTCAGCTAAGGAGTTCTCATGGATTCCTGGGCTGCAAGCAGAGGAAAGCCGGACCGGAAGGATCCAGAGGAGACAATGGATATCATTCTGTTGCCTGGGGTTGCGAGTTGCCTGACCTCTGGATGCCTCCAAGTCCAGAGGCTCCAGTTAGTATGGGCGAGGGGTCATCTGACTTCTGAAGCTGCTGGAGGGTGCTTTCCTGTAGCGACAAGGTGAGGGGTCACCCTGCCCCCGTGCTCATGAGCCGCTGCTTCCTTCTTCCAGCACCAGCCGAAGCTCATAGACACCCAGCCCCTCCTTCTTTCCACCCCAGCACCCCATTCCGTGGCCCAGCACAGTTCTCTGATCCCTCCAGCCCCTTCCTCTGGGGATACAGCCTCTTCTCTCTACAGCCTTGCCTGGACACTGCATCCCAGCTGCTTCAGGTCTCAGCCCCCACCACCACCCCACCATCATCCCTCTGCAGGGCAGACAGGCTGGCTCAGCACACGCAAACACTGAATCACATACACGTCTTTGCACCGAGAGTGCACATTAGGGTACACAAATCTAACTCGGCCTTGCCAGGCTACATGCTAACAGAGACAGTTCACCTGTGTTTCCCTAGCCTGAGCCCAGAAACCCTGAATGGGGCACCCTCACCCCCACTCCGTGTGGTTGCCTCTAGACTGATTTCATTTATCACTGACTGAGGATGAGTAATTTTATCGTGAAACACAGTTCAGGGTGATAGATGAGGGAGTGGGACAGGTGATCGCCTCACTGCCTCCCGCCCCTTGGAGAGGGAAGCTGGAGGGGGTTCTTCCCTTTTATAGAGGGAGAGCAGCCTTGGAGGGGGATGAGGAGGGAGGAGCCAAAATAGGGTGGCTGGCGGAGGGGGCGTGGGTCAGGGAGGCAGAGGATGAAGACTAGGTCCAGGCTCCTCATGAGGAGAAGGAGGCAAGGCCCAAGTAAGGAAGTGTAGATGTCCTCCCCCCAGATCTTGCTCAGGGCTGAGGCCCACAGGGTCCTCCTGGGGGTGGCACAGGCATGTGGCTGCGGTGTCCAGACAGAGAAAGTGGAGAAAACTTGTCCATAATCTCTTCCTCATTTTAGTCTTAACCTTGTCTCTATTTGCACTGAAATTCTCTGAATTGATACCCTTTCCAACAGCGTCCGTCTCACTAGCACGAGCATACCTACACTTTTTACAATAACAACCAAGACTATCAACACTTGTCACATACATTTAGAGCCTCTAGCTTTGGATTTTCTGGAGCCTCTTCCATCTCCAATTGGGATTCTAGCTTGAGTGGCTGCCAGTGGTGGTAGGGGGAGTGTGCTGGCCTGCTCCCCACAGCAAGGTCTCTGGCCATGGTGGGGGTGGCTGAGGGCTCCCCAGGAGGGTGCTGGCAGGCACAGTGTGCCCAGGGAACAAGTCCACCCCTATTTGTACGGCATGAGAAGCTCCTGGAGGCCGGGGTGGGGTGGGGGGGCGGTGTGGGGAGAGGCGGGGGCAAAGCCTCCGGACCTGGCTTTTTCCTTGGAGTGATCAGCCCAAGGGCCTGCTCCTACCCCAAGCTTCGTGGGACCTGGCAGATTGCCCCATGCCTAGACATCAGGACAAACCGATTCAGCCCTACAGGAGTCTGAGGGGAGGGGCACCAACGTTGGCTGGCTGGTGGCACCCTTCCTAGTGGCACGCGTTGGAGCGTGCTGACAACCTCGCTGTCACCGGGTTGACAAGCACCAAGAAAGACAGTCCCGCCGTCCCCCAGTGGGGGCGGGGGACTTGGGGGGAGGGAGGGGGCTGGCGCTGGAGCAGAGCTGTCCCCAGGCAACCGGGCAGCGCGTCCCCGGAGGCCGCCGGCGGCGCAGCGGAGGCGCCAGGCGCGTCCGGGAAGTCTGGGCGGCCCTCAGCCCGCAGCTGCCCCCGGGTCCTGCGGCCGAGCCAATCGCGACGACTCGCCGGCGGCGGCAGCTCCCCCTTCCCAACCCGGCGCGGCGCCCGGTAGCTTAACCCTTCCCTTTCCGTCCCCCTCCAGGTCGGGCTGTGGGCCAGGGGACTGGCAGCTCGGATCCCGATTCAGGCTGAGGGCTCGGCGCGGGACTGCGGTAGGGGAGGGCCGAGTCTGCCCTTCGGAGCCCGAGCTCCGAGTGTCCCTGGGGCCTCATGACGCTGCCCCGACAGAGAGCCTGGTGGGCAGCCTCAGCAAGGCGCAGGTACAGGACCAGCCCAGCTGGGTCCTCGGGCCCTATCTGTGGTCCGTGCCATCTGCCTGGTCATTGAGGAGACCACCTCTCATTCCTTGGTCCCATACACCCCCCTGCCCTATCCCTCCAGGTTCTCTGCAGCCATGTCTGCTCTCCTGTCCTTGCTCCCAACATCACAGGGACAGCAGGAACGACATAGCAATAACGATGACTATTTTCCCTAGTATTATTAGTGTGGTAGGCGTGGTGTTGTTCCTTCGAATCATGAAGCCAACAATCACTGTGTTGCCCAGGTTCTGGATAAGGAAACAGAGGTCCAGAGAGGCTAAGGGCTTGGCCAAAGTCACAGTGGAGGAAACGGAACAGGATCCTGTCTCCTGCTCAGGACTGATGTCTGCTTTGGTCCCTTTCCCGTACTTTCCTCCCTCTCTCCCCTCCCTCCCTCCATACTGTTGTGTGGGTCCACCACGATTTCTTTATCCTTTCATCAGTTGTTGGGTACTTGGGTTGTCTCCATATTTAGGTCATTGAGAATAGTGAACATATGTGTATGTATTTGAGCACCAGTTCTCGGTTTTCTGGGAGGTTTATGCCAGGAGTGCAATTGCTGGATCACATGGTAATTCTGTGTTTAACTTTCTGAGGAACCACCA
The DNA here is from genome assembly GCF_902655055.1 of Lutra lutra. Taxonomy (NCBI): domain Eukaryota; kingdom Metazoa; phylum Chordata; class Mammalia; order Carnivora; family Mustelidae; genus Lutra; species Lutra lutra. The sequence continues at coordinate 197,657,455 of NC_062281.1, forward strand.
GATTGTTCTGGCTGCACCATTTTACATTCTCACCAGCACTTGTTTTTCTTTCTTTCTTCTTTCTTCTTCTTCTTGCTCGTCCCTGAGCAAGTGGGTGACTTGCTCAGGGACATTCAGCTTCTTACCAGGGAAAATTATGCTGATTCCAGAGGTGCCTTTTCTTCTGTTCCCTGCTGTCCCTATAAGTCTTAGGAATTAGGCTGGTCCCCAGATGAGTTCAAGTGGCCAATGTACACCATGGCAAGAAAATTCCAACCCAGAAGTGGGGGCTCTGATTCCATGTCAGAACCGAATTTCTATAGGCAGATACCTTCTGGAACATGAGCCCCTTCTTGTGAATTTGAGGCCTAGAACAGGACCAGAATTTTGGGAACCTGGCCATTGCTATAATCCCCCCCCCCCCCCCACGCCCGCAGCTTCCTTTCTGCTCACCTTCATTTCCACATGTTTATTGTGCGGGAAATCCAGGAGGGCTGGAAGGCATTTCAAGGAGGGGCAGCGCCCCCTCGTGGCTGCGCTGTGTTCCTTCCCGGAGGACCCACATCGGTGTCCACCCTGGGAAAGCAGGACCACGGATGGGGACCCGCACCCTCTCAGGGACAGTAGGGAAGTGCCTGTGGTATCTAGGGACAGGACACAGGTGCGAGGAGGGTGGGAGCGGGCAGCCCCTCAGCCATCCGGGCATCGGAGGAGGAAAGACAGGTGTGAGCAGGCACATGGGCCCAGCACCCCCGAGCCCCAGGGGCCCTGGTTTCTTGGGCGATGGGAAGGCCTATCGGGTGGCCCTGGAGCCTCACCAAACTCCAGGGAACAGGGGCCTCTTTGGACCTCACAGCTTTGAGGGCGGGAAGGGGCTTCCACACTCATTTTTCAAGGCTCTGTCTCTAGAGAAGTAGTGACCCAGTGTAGGCCCTACACCCTTCTGCTGCTCTTCCTGGGCCTGCGGAGAAGAGTCTGGTGACACAGCAGATGAAGCTGTGAGGGGTAGAAGGCCTTTTTTCCAATCACAAAACCGTAAGACCAGGGTCTGGGGCCACTGGGACTTGCACCATCCCGTGAGGCTGGCACGGTGTTCATCCATGAGCACGGGTGGCTTTGCGTGATCCAGTTACTCTCACGGCTTGGGAGGACACTGCACTGACAGAGGTACTAGGGCTACAGGGGCTTAGTCCAGAGCCGCATCTGTCTCATTGAGAGACCTGTCATTTGGGCTAAATTCCAGGTCCCCCTAGCCCAGATCCAAGCTCTTTCTTGGGCTTGGTCACGGTGATGCTGTCTGTGGCTTGCTGGTGCGCCCTCTAGTGTCACTTCTTCCTTCACCAGGAGAGGAGAGGGTTTGCAATATCCGTCTCCTTGGGTCTCTCTCTGGCTTGGACACTCTCCTGTGTCCCCACGCACAAGCCTCATATTCAACCTGGTCTTTGGCATTTAGAGCATTTTAGAAATATCTTTCTTTCTTTCTTTTTAAAGATTTTATTTTTATTTATGAGAGACACACACGCTCACACATACACACACACAGAGAAAGAGAGGGAAAGAGAGTGGGGGAAGGAGCAGAAGGAGAGGGACAAGCAGACTCCATACTGAGCTGGGAGCCGATGTGGGGTTTGATCTCACAATCCTGAGATCATGACCTGAGCCAAAACTAAAAGTTGGACGCTTAACTGACTGAGCCACCCAGGCGCCCCTAGAGCTGTATGTGGGAGTGGGGGAGAACAGTCTAGAGGAGGGAGATGAACATATGGTGGCAGAAGTGCATAGATGTGGGGTGATCCTTTATTCTCAGCTCCTAAGTGTCCAGTGTGGATAGATACTAGGGGCAGCTCAGAGGCAGGACTTAGAGTAGAGCGTGAGGAAGATGAGAGCCTGGGAAAGCCTCTAAACTGCCCTAGTGTCCCCCTCATGGTGCCCACACTCTGCGTAATGGTAGAAGTGATAGAGCATCACTTCTGAGATGAAGTTATGAAAATATTTTGGCAAGCAGAAAGGATGAACACAGTGAGAACCTCAAAAAAGAGAGAAACTGTCAAATAGAAGTCTGGAAGTGAACAATAACTGAAAAACATACTAGAGAGGTTCAATGACAGACTAGATGAAGCAGAAGAAAGGGTCAGTGAATTTAAAGACAGGGCAGTGGTGGGGCACCTGGGTGGCTCAGCCTGTTAAGTATCCAACTCTTGATTTTGGCTCAGGCCATGATCGCAGGGTCATGAGATTGAGCCCCACATTGGGCTTGGGATGGGCATGGAGTCTGCTTAAGATTCTCCCCCTCCCTCTGTCCCTACCCCTTTCTCTCTCATAGGAAAATAAAAAAAGACAGGGCAGTGGAACTCACCCAATCAGAGAAGCAAAAAGAAAAATTAGTGCAGGAAAAAAAAGTAAAGATAGCTTGAGGGACTTCAAGTGCACTAACATACATGTTATATGGCTCCTAGAAGAGAGAGAGAGACAAAGTAACAGGAAATTTATCTGGAGTAATGCCTGAAAACGTCTCTAACCTGAGGAAGGAAACACACATTCTGATCCAGGAAGCAAATGGACTTCTAAATAGATGAACTCAAAGACATCATCACCAGGACACATTATGACAGGAGAGAATAGTAAAAGCATCAAGAGAAAAACAACTTGTTATATATAAAGGAACCCCCCACAAGAGTATTAGCAGATTTTTCAGCAGAAACTTGCCAGGCCTGCAGAGAGTGGCATGATACACTTAAAGTACTGAAGGGGTGCCTGGTTGGCTGAGTTGGTGGAACATGCGACTTTTGATCTTGGGGTTGTGAGTTCAAACCCCATATTGGGCATAGAGGTTACTTAGAATTTTTTAAAAAAATTACTTAAAAAAATAAAGTGCTGAAAGAAAAAAAGACTTCCAACCCAGAATACTCTACCTGGAAAAGTTATCACTCAGAATTGAAGGAGAGATACAGAGTTTCCCAGACAAGCAAAAACTAAAGGAGTTCATTACCACTAGATTGACCTCACAGGAACCATTAAAGGGAGTTCCTGAAGCTCAAAAGAAAGTATGTTAAGTATGAACAAGAAAACATATGAAAGTATAAATCTCACTGGAAACATAACCACTTTTAAGACAAAAGTGATTAAAACAGCTGTAACTGCAACAATTAGTTAAGGGCCAAAGTCATAGTGGAGATAAAAAGATGTAAAATGTGACATCAAAAACATAAACTCTGTATGCGGGAGAGTTAAAATGTAGAGATTTATTTTTTAAAAAGATTTATGTAAGGGTGCCTGGGTGGCTCAGTTGGTGACTCAGGTCTTTGGCTCTGGTCATGATCCTGGAGTCCTGGGATTGAGTCCCGCACTGGGCTCCCAGCTCTGTGGGGAGTCTGCTCCTCCCTCTGACCTTCTCCCCTCTTATGCTCTCTCTCTCTCTCTCTCAAATAAATAAATAAAATCTTTAAAAAAATAAAAGATTTATGTATTGGGGCACCTAGGTGGCTTGGTCGGTTAAGTGTCTGCCTTCAGCTGAAGTCATGATCCTGGGGTCCTGGGACTGAGCCCTGCATTGAGCTCCCTGCTCAGTGGGGAGCCTGCTTTTCCCTCTGCTGCTCCCCTGCTTATACTCTTTCATGATCCTTCTTTCAAATAAATAAACTATAAGAAAAAATGATTTATGTATTTATTTTAGAGAGAGAGACAGAGAGAGACAGAAAGAGAGAGAGAGAGAGAAGAGGTCCAGAGGGAGAGACTCTTTCTAGCAGATTCCCTGCTGAGCACAGAGCCTGACTTGTGGCTTGATCCCATGACCCATGAAGTCAATGCCTGAGCCAAAACCAAGAGTCAGATGCTTAACTGACTGAGTCACACAGGCGCCCCTAAAAATGTAGAACTTTAGAATGCATTCAAACTTAAGTTATTATAAGTTAAAATAGAGTGTTAAAATATAAGCTATTATATGTAAGCCTCATGGTGATGACAACCCAGAAACCTATAGTAGGTTCACGAAAGATAAAGAGAAATGAATCTAAGCATAGCACTAATGAAATTCATCAGACGACAAAGGAAGAGAGCAAGAGAACAAAGGAACAGAGAGGAACTACAAAAACAGCCACAAAACAAGTAATAAAATGGAAATAAGACACACCTATCAAATAATTATTTTATATATAAATGGACTAAATTCTCCAGTCAAAAGACATAGCATGACTAAATGTATAAAAAAACAAGACCCATTTATATGCTGCCTACAAGACTCACTTTAGATATAAGGACACACACACACACACACTCTGAAGGTGAAGGGATGGACAGGGGTGTTCCATGCAAATGGTACCCAAAAGAAAGCTGGGCTAGCTACACTGAGAGCAGACAAAAAAGACTTTTTTTTAAAAAAGATTTTATTTATTTATTTGACAGACAGAGATCACAAGTAGGCAGAGAGGCAAGTGGGTGTGGGGTGGGGGAGGGGGAAGCATGCTCCCTGCTGAGCAGAGAGCCTGATGTGGGGCTCAATCCCAGGACCCTGGGATCATGACCTGAGCTGAAGGCAGAGGCTTTAACCCACTGAGCCATCCAGGCACCCCAGACTTTTCTTTTTTTTTAAAGATTTTATTTATTTGAGAGAGAGAGAGAATGAGAATGAGGGGAGGAGCAGAGGGAGAGGGACAAGCAGACTCTGTGATGAACATAGATGCAAAAATCCCAAACCAAATGTTAGCAGACTGAATTCAGTAACCCTTGTATAATCAAGGATCGTATACCATGATCAAGCAGGATTTATCTCAGGGATGCAAAAATGCCTCAATATTCACAAATCAATCAATTGATATATTAACAAAATGAAGGATAAAAATTATATGATCATCCTAATAGATGCAGAAAAAGCATTTGACAAATTTCAACATACATTTAAGATTAAAAAAAAAAAAGCCCTCATCAAAGTGGGTGTAGAGGGAACATATGTCAACATAATAAAGGCCATACATGACAAGCCCACAGCTAACATCACACTCAACAATGAAAAGATGAAAGCTTTTCCTCTAAGATCATGAACAAGACAAGAATGCTCATTCTCACCACTTTTATTCAACATAGTATTGGAAGTCCTATACAGAACAATTAGGCAGTAAAAACAAATAAATGCATTCAAATTGGAAAGAAGAAGTAAAACTGTCACTATCTGCAGATGACATATTATATATAGAAAACCCACTAAAAACTGTTATAACTAATAATGAATTCAGTTAAGATGCAGGATATAAAATCAATGTGAAAAATCTGTTGCGTTTCTGTACATTAATAATGAAGTATCAGAAAGAGAAACTAAGAAAACAATCCCATTTACAATTCTATTAAAAAGAATAAAATAAAAGAAAAATAAAACATCTAGGAATAAATTTAACCAAGGAGGCGAAAGATCTGTACTTTGAAAACTGTAAAAACACTGATGAAAGATATTGATAATGACACAAACAAATGGAAAGATATTTCATGCTCAGGGGAACTGTTTTGGATTTGAAGGTGAAAACTATAAGACAGTAATGAAAGAAATAGAAGATGATGGAAATAAATGGAGAGATATGACGTGCTTATGGACTGGAAGAGTTAATATTGTTTTTTTTTTTTTAAGATTTTATTTATTTGGGGCGCCTGGGTGGCTCAGTGGGTTAAGCCGCTGCCTTCGGCTCGGGTCGTGATCTCAGGGTCCTGGGATCGAGCCCCGCATCGGGCTCTCTGCTCAGCGGGGAGCCTCCTTCCTCCTCTCTCTGCCTGCCTCTCTGCCTGCTTGTGATCTCTCTCTGTCAAATAAATAAATAAAATCTTTAAAAAAAATAATAAAAAAAGATTTTATTTATTTATTTGAGAGAGTGAAAGAGAGAGAGTGCTAGCAAGCATGAATGGGGGAAGGGACAGAGGGAGAGGGAGAAGCAGATTCCCCACTGAGCAGGGAGCTGGACACGGGGGTCCATCCCAGGAACCTGAGATCATGATCTGAGCTGAAGGCAGACACTTAACTGACTGAGCCACTCAGGTGCCCCAAGAATTAATATTGTTAAAATGTCCATACTACTCAAGGCAATCTACAGATTCATGAAATTCCTATCAAAATACCAGTGATATTTTCCCATAGAAATAGAGCAAACAACCCTAAAATTTGTATGGGACCAAAGAGACCCCAGATAGCCAAAGCAATCTTGAGATAGAAAAACCTGGAGGAATTATGCTCCCTGATCTCAAACTATATTGCAGAACTATAATTACCAAAACAGTATGATATTGGAATGAAAATAGCCTCATAGGTCAATAGAGGAGAACAGAGAGCCCAGAATTAAATCGATGCATATATGCTCAATCAATTTACTACGAAGGAGGCAAGAACATACAATGGGGAAAGGACAGTCTCTGCAATAAATGGTGTTGGGAAAACTGGACAGCCACATGCAAAGAATGAAACTGGACCACTTTCTTCCACCATACAAAGAAATTAACTAAGTATGGATTAAAGACTTGAATGTAAAACCTGATACCATAAAGAAAGAAGAAACTATAGACAGAAAGCTCCTTCACATTGGTGATGGTGATGATTTTTTAAATTTGATGACAGAAGCAAAGGGATCAAAGACAAAAATAAATAAGCTGGACAACTCCTGCACAGCAAAGGAAACCAACAGCAAAGTGAACAGACAACCTATGGAGTTGGAGAGAATATTTACAAATCATATATCTGATAAGGGGTTAATATCCAAAATATATGAAGAACTCATGCAAATCAATAGCAAACACAAACAATCAATGAAAAAAATGGGAGAGGATCTGAACAGATTTTTCCAAAGAAGACATACATATGCCAACAGATACATGAAAAGATGCTCAACATCACTCATCATCAGGGAAATGCAAATCAAAATGAAATATGACCTCATACATGACAAGTCTTGACTAGAATGTAGAGAAAGGAGAACCTTTGTACAGTGTTGTGAGAATCCAAAATGGTGCAACTGACTGTGGAAAAAAGTACGGAGGTTCCTCAAAAAGTTAAAAATAGAAATACCACATGATCCAGCAACTCTACTTCTGGGTATTCCTCCAAAGAAAGTATAAACACGAATTTGAAAAAAATATATGCACCCCCCCATGTTCATTGCAACATTATTTACAAGAGTCAAGACATGAAAACAACCTCAGACAGAAAAATGGATAAGGAGGATGTGGGATATTACACACACACACACACACACACACACACACTATTGTGGCTATTACTCAGCCACAGAAACAGATGAAGTCTTGCCATGTGCAACAACATGGATGGGCCTTGAGGGAATTATGCTAAGTGAAGTAAGCCCGACAAAGAAAGACAAATACTGTATGATCTCACTTATATTTGAGATCTAAAAACAAAAACAAAACAAAAACCTCCTGAGCTCATAGATGCAGAGAACAGATCAGTGCGGTTGCCAGAGGTGGAGGGTGGGGAGGTGAAATGAGTGAAGGGTGTCAAAAGGTACAAATTTCCAGTTATAAAAAAAGTAAGTCATGGGGATGTAATATACAGCATGTGGCTATAGCTAATAATACAGTACTGGATATTTGACAGAGTAGATTTAAGAGAGTAGATCTTAAAAACTCTCATCGCAAGAAAAAATTGTAACTATATATGGTGACAGGTGTTAACTAGACTTGTGGTGATCATTTCACAAAACACACAAATATCAAATCATTACATTGTATGCTTGAAACCAAAATAGCGTTTTATGTCAACTATGCCTCAGTAAAAAAAAAAAAAAAAAAAAAAAAAAGACTACAGCTTCCACCTTGGCCTCATGCTGACCCTGAGCAAGCTGGTTACCATGTTGCGAAGCAACCCCATGAAGAGGCCCATGTGACAAGGGACCAGACCTGACCACAACCACGAGACTCAGCTTGGAAGAGAAGTTCTTCAGGTCAAGCCTTCAGATGAGACCTTAACCCTGACCCATGGCTTGACAGAAAGAGGGCCTGGGAGGTGGGATGATTTGGGTTGTAAGGTCAGGAAAGGCTATGTGAGGAAGTGACGTTTGAGTTGAAGTTTGATGATGAAGAGTCAGCCATTCGAAGGTGGAAGGGGGTTGGTGGAAGAGACCCTGAATCAGAACAAGCTTGGCATGTTTCAGGGACAGAGAAAGTTGGTATGGCTGGAGCATAGAGAGTGAGAGAGAGAGAGAGACGGTAGGGGGAGAATTTCACTGGACCTGGTGAGGGAGGATGGGCTTGAGTAGGGAAGGTGCAAGTGCACAGTGTGGCTTGAAACTGCTCCTTGGGGCCCAAGAACACCCCCAGGTTCAAGGATTTGCTGGAAGCCCTCAAGACTGAGAGGAGCTGCTACGCTCACAGTTACAGTTTATTACAGGGAGAGGATGTGCACTAAAAGCGTCCATTCTCTTTCTCTGTGGGGCATCCAAGCAGAGGTGTTGAGTGGCAGTTTGAATATGTATTAGAACAGACTCATTAGAACATGAGTCTGGTGTGTAGATGCATATTTAGGGGGTGGGTAAGAGCAAACTGAAGCCACAAGTGGTTGAAGCCATGCGTGCACTCTCTGGTGGGGTGTGTGTGTGTGTGTGTGTGTGTGTGTGTGTGTGTGTGTGTGTTTTCAAAGCTCTGAAGGTAGCCAGGGAACTTTTCCCTGTGGGGGCAGTGGCCCCTGGGCAGAGGAGGGAAGCCAGAGGGACATTTGGAAGATCTCACAAGGATTGTGTAGTCAGCAAAGGTTGGGACCCTTGCTCAGAAGTCAGGGAGGAGGATTGTCTGGGAGTGGCTGCATGAAGGCTGCTAATCACCACACCAGACCCTGACTGCAGTGATGAGAGGTGGGAGAGGTGAGGGAATGGAAGCCACTTGTCCAGAAAAGGAATGCATAAAGCACGCTGCAGGAAAGGCACTAGACTCTCCCAATCCTGGACACAATAGCCACCAGAAGAAGTCAGTTATATTGAAATACCTGAAGGTAGAGATGAAACAGATTGTCCTTACAGAGGAGAGTTAGCAGGCAGGGAGTCTACACCAGCTGAGTCCCACCCACTGCAAGCTCTCAGATGTCCCTGGAGATTCCCTGGGGCTCCTCTCTAATTCACATTTCCATCAGTATCTTGACAGCGTGGCAGGCCTGATGGCTGCCTCGGTTCTTCTGATCAGGGACAGAGTCATGAGGGGCTTACATCATCTAGAACTGATGTCCCCTGCTTGTGCCCAGAGCCTCTCAAAGCTTCCACAAAGCAGTTCCTCCAAGACTGTTGCATGCTGTGTAAATGCCAGGCCACTCTCCCATTGTTTCCATGTCTCCTCTCTGCTCTCCCTAGGCTCCTCTGCCACCAAACTCACCTTTCCTCCTTTGGAAAAAATTACATTCCCTTCCTCTTATCCTGGTGAAGTATTTAAGCTGCAATCATGCCCCCAAAGCCACTGTGGTGCCCAGTCTATGGGACCATGCTCATGGCTGAGGCCTCAGCTCCTACACTGCATTGCGGAGGTGGGAATGCCTGAAGGTAGCCATGTTCCCAGATGTCCCAGCCATGTCCTCAGCTGTCCCAGCTGTGGCATGCCCCACCGCCATGGTACCCTCCTCCCCTGGGCTTTTCCTTACCTGCTGCTTTTTCTCAGCTTGCCTTTTTCTCAGGTTGCCTGAGCCATGCTGGTATCTGCTTGTGTCTGTGCAGTTAGCACCCTGGTGTCCTCTTCTGGAGTATAGCCTGGTGGGGGCATTACACTCTCCTTCCACTTTTCAACCCCTCCTCCTTCCCCGTCTCTCAATGACTCACTTCCAGGAGGGCTGCTGGGAAGAAAATGAGACGGGGCCTTAGGAGCTCTGACCTGGGGTGTGTTGGGGGCCCAGGGGAGGAGAAGGGGGCTTGGGACTCAGGGGCATTAGAAAGGAGTGGCTTTAGCCTGGTTTCTGCTGAAAACAGATGAGGTACCCCTACTCATCTGCTGGGGCTGGCAGGACATCAGTCTGCTTTTCCAGAGAGTGGATGCTACAGTCTCACCAAATCATGGCCGTGCTTCTCCTACTGGGGTGGGGGACCGTGGCCAGAGGGTCACACCCCATGTGAGTCTTCTCTCTTGCTCCCTCCTTTCTCTCCAAGTTAGAGCCCCTTGCTTTTGAACAAGTGTCCTGTGTGCCGATGGACTTGACAGGCAGAGGTGGACCTGTGGGCAAGTGCGGTAGGACTTCTGCAGACGAGTCCGTGGAGGGGTGCTCCTCAGGACGGGGTGCTGCACGGCCCACACGGTGGCGTTTCAATGACCCCTCCCCCACTGGCCTTCCTGAAGCTCCATTTCCAGCCGCACATCTGGAGGCTGGAGACACCCAGGCTTGGTCTGTCCCAAACGGAGCTACCCCACCAACCGTGATCAGCCTCTCTGCAGGGGCCACTTGTCCCCCTACCTCTCCTCCCCTACAGGCAGGACTGCCATCTAGACAGCATCCCTGCTGAACCTGCTTGAGACGGGGACTTGGAGTCTCACAGTCGGGCTGGAGACTCTCCACTGCTCTGAGGCTCAAAGGTTAAATTGACTCTCTTGGTTACCACTGTCTAATGGCTTGGGCTGCCACAAGCAAACACCACAGACCGGGTGACTTGAATAACAGAAATGGACTCCTAGCCTCTAGAACTGTGAGAAAATAATTTCTGTTTTGAAACCACACCATCTGTGGTATTTGTGATGGCATCCTGCCAAATGAAAACGGGGAGTGACACTCAGTCACCCATAAAAACCTAAAGCCCACCACATGCGACACTGTTGTCTGAAAACCAGCTGTGCCTTTCAAAGGGGGAACCCTGACTGATTTCCCAGACTCAGGTGAGAAGGGGTCGCCACTGACTGGCTCCCACTAACTCACTCCTCTCCCCTCTGGGAGGCCCACTCACTTCTCCTGACAGGGAGTGCAGGGGAGCACGGTAGTGCAGGTGGACAAGCAGCTCACCAGGCCCATGCAGCCTCCGTCAGCTAGGATGAGACCCTGAGGGTGAGCACAAGACCTGTCTGCAGGAGCCCCCGAGGCCTTGCCCAGCTGCAGCTTAGCACTCTGGGCCAGGGAAACCCCCCAGTGGTCCTCCCATCTGCTCCCCATGGCACCCCAGATATCAAGTCACTTTCTTGGGGCTGCTGGTTAACCAGGTGTTACAGCCACCCCAAGACTCCGCCCCTCAAGGATGGAACACAGAATGCTCCATGCCCAGAGCACATGGGCAGTCCCTCAACCCAGGGGAGCATGCAAAGACTGAGCTCTTCCCCCAGCCACAGGAGGACACCTCCACACTGACATTCTTAGTCAATAAAATTACCTGCCCAGGGACGCCTGGGTGGCTCAGTTGGTTAGGCAGCTGCCTTCAGCTCAGGTCATGATCCCAGCGTCCTGGGATCGAGTCCCACATCGGGCTCCTTGCTCATCTGGGAGCCTGCTTCTCCCTCTGCCTCTGCCTGCCATTCTGTCTGCCTGTGCTCGCTCTCTCTCCCTCTCTCTCTCTCTGACAAATAAATAAATAAAATCTTTAAAAAAAAAATTACCTGCCCAGCCGCAGCACTGCTAAGTGTCACACATGCTGACCTTGTCACGACCTTGCACACAGACACATTCTTATAATATGGCTGAACATAGGTGGTATCTCTTCGCACACATACAGGTAACCCTTCTCCCGCCCAGACACACTTGCCCCATAACACTCAGTCCACAAGGACCCTACCCCACCCACAGGTTACACACACAGAATATACTGCTCCCCCACATGTGCCCATGCCCCAATCACCCTAACCCTAACCCTAACCTTTAACCCTAGCCCCAACCCCAACCTCTAACCCCTAACCGCTACCCCTACCCATCCTCGGTTGCCTGTGCAGACTCCCCTTTCACACAGACTCTTCCCCACACACTTGGAGGGAAGAAAGGGGTTTTCTAAGTGCAGCTCTTCCCTGGGACCCTTTCCAGAGACTCTAGGCCTGCGAGGGTGGACAGTGCTCTTTGTAGGCCCAGGTACGGTTGGCCATGGCGGTCTGGGGTAATTTCACAGAAAAATGTTCCTAGCCCCTCCCTGCTCTGCCCAGGAGACTTGGGGACCTTGCTTGTCCTGCCACAAAGGCAGCAACTAATTGGCACGCAGCTCAGGAACCTGAGGCCAACACTTGTCCCTGTTCCCCTTCCTGACTTCCAGATGTGGCCTCTGAGGCTTTGGTCATGAGGCAGAGACTCATGTGGTGTCATTTGAAAAGGAATTTGACACAGAAGAGAGGGCAGGTGAGGTCAAGCCACGGAGACTGCGAACCTGGGCCGTGGGAGGGCCTGGAGGAGCCTTTTAGCCCTTCGTTATGAAAATGAACATTTAAAAATGAACCAGCTCTCCTGGTCAGCGGTTCTCTACATTCAGATGTCAATGTTTAGATTACCAGTGTGATTTCAACGAGAGCAGCTATTACGAGAAAGAACGAACCTCGTCCAGTCGCGCTTCCCCCCCAACCCCCCAGAACCCGACGGTAAGGTCGTCACCGACCACCGCACGGCAAACGGCACGCGCCGCAGAGCTGGCACCTTCGTCACTGCTTCCCACTGGGTGTCCAGGACGCCACCGGCTCCGGGTTTTCCTCCCATCTCCCTGGTCCTGGCTTCTCCGTGTCTTCTCCCCATTCTTCTTCCTCCTGCGGAGGAGAACCTCTCCGCCGTCCACCCCGACTGCGCTGATCTCCGGGGTCGGACACGCGCCGCTGGCTCCACACCTGCCTCGCCTGCGCTCCCCCTCGCACGTACTCTGCCTGCGCGCCCGGCTCTCCGCGCACACCCCGCCCGCCTGTCCTCCACGCCCGCCTCCGGCTTCCTGCACCCAGGGCTTTCTCTGGTCACGGGAATGTGCCTGTCCAAGTGCCAGAATCCGTGCCCCGGGAGCCGCCTCCTCACAGAGAGGGATGCGGGTCACCCTCCGTGCCAGGGTGCCAGTCAGAGGCCTGTCCTCCAGCTCCCTGAGGTCCCCCAAAGGACTGAGTCCAGTTGCCCTCGCTGATGACCTACTTCCCCACCTCTCGCCTAGGATCCTCCGCCCAAAGGAACGACCTGCGCCCAAGTACAGCCTGAAACCCATTCTGAACCCTCGGTTCCCACACCGGGTCTGTTCCACACCTCCGCGGCCCGGGACCGAGTTTGCCCGGGGCCGACTTCTGGCCTTCCCGCTAACTGCTCCCCTTCGCCGCACCCTACACCCCTCGGTCGGAACCCGACGCCCCTGTGTCCCCCTGGGCCCCTCGGTCGGAACCCGACGCCCCTGTCCCCCTGGGCCCCTCGGTCGGAACCCGACCGCCCTGTGTCCCCCTTGGCCCCTCCGTGGGAATCCGACCCCCCTGTGTCCCCCTGGGCCCCTCCGTGGGAATCCGACCCCCCTGTGTCCCCCTTGGCCCCTCCGTGGGAATCCGACCCCCCTGTGTCCCCCTGGGCCCCTCTGCTTTGGCCCCAGCCGCAGCGCGTCCCTGACTCGCACGCCCGCGGGTCAGCTCCGGGTCCCTCCGCGCCTCTGTCTTCTCAGCGGCGCCCGCCCCTCCGCCCGCAGCCTCCCCTCCTCCCCCGGCGGCCGAGAGGGGCCCGCCCCCGCCCCCGCCCCCGCCCCCGCGAGGACCGCCCTCTGCCCGCCTTCTGGTCTCTTTGGCGTCGGTCACTCCGCCTCCGCGCAGGGCCGGCTTCCGGAGGGCCGGGCTCCCGTCTGTCTTCAGGGCGAGCAGAGCCGGGCGTGCAGGGAGCACGGTGACTCTCTGTTGAACGCTCCTCCCGCAGCCCGCGGCCCTCCACCGTCTCGGGGACCAGCCCTGCAAGCTGGGGGACCCACCCGAGGAGAATCCGCTTCTTTTGTCCCAGGAGTCGCTCGGACCGGCTGGCCCCCGGACTACAAATCCCAGAAGACGTCGCGCCTCCTGCGTCGTGCGAGTCCTTTCCGAGGATGCGCCGAGCCTTCTGGGAGGTGTAGTCAGTGCCGCTCTGCCTTCTTCGCGCAGCCTTGGGGAGCCAAGTCGGGCTTCTACTTGTTGGCTGTTTGGCTTTTGTCAGCAGGGTACCCACTCGCGAAACAGATTTCCGCCTTCTTCGCCTGGCTGCGGCGGGGGCGGTCTTTGGACTCCCTCCCTCCCAGGGTGGGCCAGGCGCCCTTGGCAGAGGCCTCATTCTCTGTGCGCCTGAGGTGTGGGGCGTTTACGTGAGGTGCCCATCACCTACATGACGTGTCGCCCGCTCTCCTTGGACACCACCGCACGGAGGGCCCGCACGCACCGTCTCATCCATTGCTTCAACGGCGTTTGAGCACCAGCTGCGAACTAGGCTGTGTAGGCAGCCCGGGAGTCCACTAACAGACGGGTGACCGGCTATGTCCCAAATGTGATGTCGCTCCAACTGAACGACTCTGGTTATTGTGTGTAAAATGGCCTATAGAGGGGCAACCCGGTAAGAAACAGTTAAAAAGAAAACTACCAGCCCCAAGTGGGGTCGCTTAGACCCAATTGAGGCTGGGGACTTAATCTAATTTAAAAAAAAGATTTTATTTATCTATTTCACAGAGAGAGACACAGCAAGAGAGGGAACACAAGCAGGGGGAGTGGGAGAGGGAGAGGGAGAAGCAGGCTCCCCGCCGAGCAGAGAGCCCCATGCGGGACTCGATCCCAGAACCCGGAAATCATGACCTGAGCGGAAGGCAGATGTTTAATGATTGAGCCACCCAGGCGCCCCTGGGCACCTAATCTAATTGCAGATCCAGCCTCCCCCAGAAATGGAGTCTTAGCCCATCATTCAGGAGTTTTCACTGGCATCCCTGAGTCAGCCAGGTGGGCCCTCTCCATCCTCTGAAGAAAGACCAGGTAATCTGCATGATACCTTTGCTTTTTACCCAAGGGAAAGTGTCCTGGAACAATCTGTTGCTTTTGCTGATAAGTTTCTTGGGCCACCTTCTTTCTATAAAAACCTCCCATTTTGTATGCCCCTCTATTTGCTAAATGGAATGAAGCTCCATTCACGAGTCATTTAAGAAAGCCGGTACAGCTTTACAATTTATTCTGTTGAATTTTTGTTATTTAACAAGACTTCTCTCTGCATGACCTTGGGCAAGTCAGTGAACACCTCTATGACTCAGTCTCCCCGTCTAAAACTGAGTATAATAATAGTATCCACCCAGGCCCCAAGTCAGTAAACCAAGACTTATTATCTAATGTAACTGCAGTTTCAAGTCTCCAGGACTGTCACCTTCAACCAGTCAACACGGTTGGTGAGTATTAGGAGACTGATAGATGTCTTCTGTTCCCCTTAGGTGTGTGACCTTGCCTAAAATAAAGGATTCTTTGCGAATAATTTCCTTTTTCCTCCTCCCTGCCTTTAAAATCCTTTCCTATGTTTAACTCAGGGAAACTCTTCTCTGTTTGCTAGATGGGATGCTGCCTGACTCACAAATCATTTAATATAGCCAATTAGGTCTTCAAATTTACTCAGCTGAATTTTATTTGTACAGAGTTAACGAAGGGGAATTTTTAAGAGTAGTGCCTAGTAGAGAGACATCCATGCACAATTTAATAATTCTCATTATTAAAATCAGTGCCACCAGCGAGGTGAGAGGTGAAACTGGTTTTGGCCAGGTAGTAGTGATGAGCAGGCAGTTAGGTAGACAGGAGCTGGAGGCAAAGGTGGTATAAGTAGGTGAGACTTTAGAAGACTGAGGGCACAACATCCTGACTTTGTGGCTTTCAACACCCTGGGGTTTTGACAGGCCAAGAGCCACAGCGGCAGAACAGGCACTCTCCTCTTCAGCCTTTGCCCCCGGGTAACCTATAGCTTCATTATAATATATTTACATTGCGGTTTCTACCTCCCCCATGGGGAAAGATAGCCCTGACAGCTCCAGCAAGAACCTGTAGGGCCAAAAACTCCCCCTCCCAACCAGTAGGAGTCCCTTGGGTGATTGGAAACAACCTCAGTCAGAGACCGCCCTGGCTATGACCCGTAACCTCTGTAAACATAAAAGAAAAGACATCCCTAACCCGCTGTGGTTGCCATCTCTCTGCTTGCCCACCCTCCCTTCTTGAAAGTGTCTGGCCTTTTTTCTTTTTTTAAAAGATTTTATTTATTTCTTTGAGAGAGAGAATGAGAGAGAGAGAGAGAGAGGGAGAGAGAGGAAGAGCACCGAGGGAGAGGGAGAGGGAAAGGGAGAAGCAGACTCCCCGCTGAGCAGGAGCCCAATGGGGGCCTCGATCCCAGGACCTTGGGATCATGATCAGAGCTGAAGGCAGACACGTGAGCCACCCAGTGCCCCAGAGAGTGTTCTGTCTTTAATAAACTGCTTTGTGCTTGTTCCCTTCCTTCTGGCTGTCTTTATTTGAGCGTGGATCCTCATGTAAATCTTTCCTGGGGGATCCAAGAACCAAAACCTCCATTCACACAACCCAGACTCTCCCACCAGTAAAATTAACAACGGGGCTCAAGAGAAGTAGTCACGTTCTGGAGCCAGTGTCCAGGTGGAGCCCACACATTGTGCCAAGAAGCTGGGTGAAGGGTGTGACATAAGGATGTTGGCCTGAACAACCAGGAAGACAACGGTGTCATCTCCTGAGCTTGGGAGGCCTGGGAAAGCTAGCTGTTAGGAAGCATCAGGAGCTGAGGTTTGGGTATGTTATACTCAGGAAGCCTACTGGACACTCAGTAGAAATGTTGAACAGGCATTTGCATATGAGACTGGAATTTGGGGGAAGTACCGTCTGTAGGGACGAATCTGGGAGTCATCGGGATATAAAAGCTTTTGAAGCTACTAGGCTGAATGAGGTCACTGGGGGAGTGAGTGAGATGGAGAAGCAGCCTGGGGCTGAGCCAAAGGGTGAGCCAGCAGGTAGAAGGCTCTGGCTAGGAAAGCAGCAAGGACAGGAGCCCCACCTAGGCAAGAATCTAGCTTTGCCATATGGGAGACGCGTGGCTTCAGGCAGGTCAGCTAGCCTCTCTGAGCCTCATCTTGTTCACCTGAGGAGGAACTGGGATTGGCCATATTTGGTTTGCAGGATTGTGTGACGATTACAGTAATGATGCAGCTACAGGGCCCTGGACAAGGCCTGGCTGCAGTAAGTGCTTAGAGCAGCGGGGAGCCTGGAGTGGCAGGTACCTCACCCCTATCTCCCCACGGGTTTCTACCCAGCGGCAGACGTACAAGAACTCAAGACACTCAGAGGGAGCAACCTGGAAATGCCGTGTGCGTGTGTTGTAGTTGCTTACATGGTTCAAAGAAAAGACGAGTTCCTGGGTGTCTTGCTTCCATCCATGTCTCTGTGCTGTTCTCCACACACAATGCTGGTGTACTCTTATTTTGGAAGAGAATGTCTATGCGTGCATTCTTATTCACTCCCCTGTTCTCAGAGAAGCTGGCATGCTGCGTGGCCTGCTCTGTGCTTGCTCATACCTCGGAGACCCCTTCACCTTCCCACACAGAGACACATCTCTTTCTTGCTGTGGAGTCTAGTACTATGGTATGTGGATGTAGCTACGTATTTGACCAGTTCCTACTGATAGTCATTTGGGTTGTTTCTAACATCTTGCCTTTGACAAGTAAATACTGCTCCAAGTGAGAAGCTAATGCATATGTTATTTTTATTTGTGGAGGCAAATCTTCAGGTTAGATTCCTAGTCGTGGGATTGTCAAAGGCAGATGTATCTTAACTCTGCGGGACGCAGCCAGTTTGGTAGCCTATTGTTCTGCGTTGCTGACATGCACCGAGGGCCTGTTCTTCCATAGCATCACCCATGGATTTGGTCAACATTTTGGATTTTTTGTCAGTTTGGTAAGTGAGAAATAACTGATGAGGCCTCAGGGTGATACAATTTGCATTTATCTTTTTGTGAGTGAAATTGAATGTCTTGTTAAATATTCAAGGGCTATTTGCACTGTCTTTTTTTTTTTTTTAAAGATTTTATTTATTCATTTGACGGAGAGAGATCACAAGTAGGCAGAGAGGCAGGCAGAGAGAGAGGGGAAGCAGGCTCCCTGCTGAGCAGAGAGCCCGATGCGGGGCTGGATCCCAGGACTCTGAGATCATGACCTGAGCCGAAGGCAGTGGCTTAACCCACTGAGCCACCCAGGCGCCCCTGCACTGTCTTTTCTGTGAATAAATCTGTTCATGTCTTTTGTCTGTTCTTATGTGTTTTTTTTTTTTAACATTTTATTTATTTATTTGAGAGAAGAGAGAGACAGTGAGAGAGCGCATGAGCGAGGAGAAGGTCAGAGGGAGAAGCAGACTCCCCGTGGAGCTGGGAGCCTGATGCGGGACTCGATCCCGGGACTCCAGGATCATGACCTGAGCTGAAGGCAGTCACTTAACCAACTGAGCCACCCAGGCGCCCTGTTCTTATGTGTTTTTAAAAAATATTTTATTTGTTTATTTGAGAGAGAGAGAGAGAGAGCACAAGCATGGGGAGCAGCAGGCAGAGGGAGAAACAGGCTCTCCACTGAACAGGGAGTCCCATATGGGGCTCGATCCCAGGACCCTGGGATCATGACCCCAGCCAAAGGCAGATACTTCACTGACTGAGCCACCCAGGTGCCCAATTTTTACGTTTTTTTTTTAAAAAACGATTTTATTTATTTACTTGACAGAGAGAGGTCACAAGCAGGCAGAGAGGCAGGCAGAGAGAGGGGAAAGCAGGCTCCACACTGAGCAGAGAGCCTGATGCGGGGCTGAGATCAAGAGTTGAATGCTTAACTGATGGAGCCACCCAGCCCCCAATTTATGTTTTTTTTTTTTTAAAGATTTTATTTATTTATTTGACAGACAGAGATCACGAGTAGGCAGATAGGCAGGCAGAGAGAGGAGGAAGCAGGCTCCCCGCTGAGCAGAGAGCCTGATGTGGGGCAGAGGCTTAACCCACTGAGCCACCCAGGCACCCTATTTTTTTTTTTAAAGCATTTTTTCCTCTTGATTTTTTTTTTTTTTTGCAATTTTTTTTTATATTTCCTGCTATTGAGACCCTATTTTGGAGAACTGGCTACTAAGAACTAGTTACTAAGAACTAGCTACTAAGAACTAGGTACTAAGGAGCACTAGCAGGACTAGTCGTAGAACTAGCTACTAAGCAGCCAGAACATTAGAGTAGTTGAACACACGGCCATATCTCTTGCATTGCGCTCTTTGTTCCCCTCTTCTAGAAGTTGTACATGTCTATTTAATTTGATTATCTGTCGTCTTAACGAAGCTGCGTCACCAGTCACGTCACCGGAAGCTCCTTCTGTTGTTGCGTCTGTAAGTGACGTGCCGTGCCCGCAGTCCGCTCTGAGCAGCTGTCCGTTTTGGTGAACAGCACGCTCAGTCCTAGAGTGCTCTCTTTTTAGCCTACCAACGTAGGGGTCGGAGGCGGTCTTTCTAAATCCAGAAAATCCAGTGGTCTTTCTCTTAGTGTGAGTACCCGAGGTGGTGTTTTTAGTGCCAGAGGGTTGATGGGAGTTGACTGAATAGGCTCAAGATCGGCTGGTCTTGAAAATGGAATGTCTTCGTCACGTCCTGCCACAACAGTCCTTTCTGGAACCTGCATAATGACACTGGCATTTGGAACTCCTTCTTGGAATCTTTGCTCCAGGTCAGCGTTTGGTGGTGCTACCTTTAATTCCTCCGGGACCCTCATTTGCTGACTAATGCCTTCAGTGTATTCCATTTCACACTGAATTTGACAAATCGCCACCCAGCAGCAGTGGGAGAAGGAAGTCCTGCCCCACTTGCGGAAGGCGGACCGGCTATGGCTCGCTGTTTGGCGCCACCTGCTTCTGTGCTTCATGGTAAATCCTTTAACTGGCTTCAATGTTCCTGTGCTGGATTTAGAGCCACTTCTGTCCCCCTGGACCCTTTGGAGGGTACCTGGTGAGGGCCACCAACCGCTGGCTCCCAGGGCACTCAGTGGGCGCTCCCAGAGCCTGTTGGCCAAATGCATGGAGGTGGCCGAGCAAAGCTCCAGCTGGAGCGGCCCGCAGTGGCTCTTCTTGATTTTTAAAAATATTTATTTATTTATTAGAGAGAGAGAGAGGGAGAGAAAACACATGCATGTTGGGAGTGGGGGCAGAAGGGGAGGAAGAGAGCATCTTAAGCGGACTATGTATTGAGTGTGGAGCCTGACAGAGGGCTGGATCCCAGGACCGGAGATCATGACCCCAGCCAAAACCAAGAGTCAGACACTCAACCAACTGTACCACCAGGTAACCTTTCTGGGTTTTTAAAAGCTCTTTATATATTAGAAAGACCAGCCCTTCGTTTCTGATATAAGTTGTATGTTTTTCTACCAGCCACTTGGATTTCACCTTTGATCGTGAGACTGCCAGTTGCTTCCTGAAACGTCTTCCCCCCAGGCCTTCAGTTTACTCTCTGGCCGCTGCTTTTCGGAGGCCCTTCTCTCTCTGCCTGTCGGTCATGTTTGTGCCCTGCAGTAGGTGCCCTTCTGTGTTCTTGTACCCTCTCTCTGGATGGCCTCGGTCATAACTGAGGCCGCAGTTGGTATCTCTGTGCTATCTCGGTACACCTCCAGTTGGGACTCCCCTTGGAGATCCTGGCCATCTGCCCCATCATGAATAGATCCTGCACTCAGATATCATCTCAAGCTGTGTGGGTCCCAGACTGGACTCAGTAACACAATTTCTCTTGTGACCCTTCTTCTGGAAATGGCAGAAGTCTCTCTCAACCACATCTCTGAGCTTCCCTACCTCATAGCTAGTGGTTGCTGCTCAGGTTCTTGATGGGGAAATGTCTCTTTTTTGTACAAACTGTCCAATGCTCTCAGAAGTTCATGATGTCCTGGTCTAGGAAGATCTTGCATGGGGGGGCTGAGGGCTCCGTTGGGCAGCACTGCCCTCCAGCATCTTTGACATGCTTGGGGTCCACATCCCTTGACTAAATGTTCTCCACCTCTGCCCTGAAAAGGGCCATATTGGTTCACACAGATGACAGCATCCTCCCGGTATATTTGTCCTCCTTATGCCATGTGTCATTGTGTACTTTGGGCCCCCAGGATGTGCTGTGGCAAGCAAAGGCCCCTTTTGCACCTGGAAGGTTCTGGTCCCCCAGGAGGCTCCAGTCCTGGAAATGCAGGACAATATGGGCCAGTTGTTTTTCTATATAAGTACGGATGTCCTAAGGCTGGGCTTAAGTGGTCAGGGACTGCATCATGGCACGGTGGGGTTTGGAAGTCCCAAATAGCTCTCACCACAAAGAGAGTTAAACACCTCTCTTGGATTCAGAAAACAACAACAACAACAACAACAACAACAACAACAACAACAACTGTCCAATTGGCTCTTTCTACAGCAGAATTTCTCAGTGCTGTGAGAGTCCTTAAAGGGCATTTAAAACTTAACACATCCTAGATGGCACTCAAAGTCTTCACACTGGGAGATACTGTGTCAGTATGCCTTGTCTCTGCCAGCAGGATCAGTACCTCCTCAGCTCATTAAGAATGAAATGCAGATCTTATTCCCCATTTCCGGTCACCTCACTCTCCACACCTGTGTCATCTGTGAACCACCCAAAAGTGCTTCCAGATGCATTGCCAAGAATGGCCCAGCTTCCACCTGGTCTTGTCCCAGAACCAGTGACAAGAAGCGGCTCCCTCTGCAGCCAGAATGCACCTGTTGATCCTGCCATCTGACCATGTTGTTTGGTCCTTGGCATCAAAACTCATGTCCTCAGATGGGAGCTCCCCTTGTGGGGAGCACAGTATAACAGAGAGTTGTCCAATCTCTATGTGGTCCACCGGAAACCAGTATGGCATTGTGTGTCAAGTACACTTCAATGGAACAAATAAACAAGACCCCCAAACTCACGTCCTCAAGCAGCAGCAACCTCAGCGGTTGGCAGAGACGGAATCGTGGTGAGGAATGAAGGGAGCTGTGGGTGGCACAGCTAGACTGGACAGCAGATGTGGCTCCAGGGGCCAGGGGATTGTGGCTGCAAGTCACCTGGACCCAGTGCTGTGGGATCTTCTGGTTCTGTCAGGAGAAGCTTGAACTGTGGGTGTAAAAACTGTTGAATCTCCTCCCCTTTCTTTCACAATTCTTTGAACAGGCCATCCTCCTGCCTGGCTTTCATTTTATTTCCCACTCCATTTCCTACCCTCTCTAACATTCCGCCAGGCCTCTTGGACACCTGAGTCAACGTGCCCTGGTACGCCATGCAGGGAGGTTTGTGTGCGTGTGCTTCTCATGTACGTACGCGTTATCCGGCTTTAGAGCTGCGCTTGCACCCCTAGCTTAGGACTCTTCTGGTATCAGTCCCTGTTCATTGTACCATCACCCCCATCATGCGCCAGAGGGTGCTCCTAACTCCCACCTACAGAGCTGCGATGACCTCCCTTCCCAGCCGCCCTCCGACAGCCCCCAAACTGCCTGGGGCGGGAGGGCCATGCTGTGGGTATGTGTGCTTGATGACACCAAGTGCTGACAGACTGCAGTCCAGAAGAATGTGTCACTGGTCTCCATGCCCCAGCAGTGCCTTCCACCTGCCCACGCCCATGCCAACCTCGTATATGTATATACAAAGGATACAGTGATAGGTGATTTCTGTGTTACTACGATTTGTTTTAACCATGCAGTTTGAACAGTATTCAAAATAGCCTTACAAAGAAGGCCTTTCACAAGAAAAATGTTGCACAAAGGGAATTTCTTCCTCTGTGTGATTACTTGCCTCTGTGACAATCCTATAAAAACTTGATATTTAGAGCTTTCGTAACTTTTGTGAGAGTAAATAGAGCTGTTACATCTCTCTCCTCGGGGTTATGGTTAGGGTTAGCGTTAGGTGGTTAGGGTTAGGGTCATGGATTGTGGTCAGGGCCAGACTTGAGATCAGGGTCAGGGGTCTAGGTTAGGGTCAGTGACTGGGCCAGGGTCTATTTCTGAGTCAAGATCAGGTTCAGGGTCAGGTTTGGGGTTAGGTAGAAGGGTAACTGGCTTTCTTCCCCTTCTTTTATCTCTCTGGCCCTCTGGGATGGACAAGACTTGCCCAGGGTCACCCGAGCATCAAGGAGTTGAGCTAGAGTGTTGGTTTTCTGCCCCTAAGTCCTGGTCTCTAAGAACAAAATGTCTTCCTGGTCACTGACTATTTCAAATATAACCCAAGCCCAGTCAAGGGTTGTGGAGCGCCTTAGAGCTTGTGCAAGGTCCTTCCATGCTCTCTCCTGGCCCCACTCTGCCCGGGCAGCCCCAGGTTCCAGCACAGCCCTGACCCACGAGGGCAGTCAGTAGCACGTGTGGATTTATATAGGACTGGGTGCAGTGGCAGCCTTCTTTCAGCTGGTGAGGTCCTCCTGGCGCTGGCTGGATCCTTCATCCCTTTCAAGTGGTCAGTCAGTAGATAGGACAGCTCTTGGTCTCTGACCATCCTGGCAGGCATCTCTGGTCCTCTGGCTTAGGCCATCCTTGGTCTTGACAACCCCCATGGCCAACTATTGAGGTGACTGTCCTCCTTGTGATTTAACAGGTCCATGGGCAGTATAGACAGCCCCTTGGGATGTTTCCATTTCCAGCATCTGTGTGGTTGAGACAAGCACCTCCTCCCTCACAGACTGCTGCCTGCCAAGAGAGGTCATAACCCCCCAAACATAGAATGTGGCCCTGGCCACAACAGCCATATAGCACACTGGCCCTACAGTCCTTCAGCCTCTGGTTAGAATGTAACCTTTTGATATACATACTTGTTAAAAATCAAGGCTATAGGAGCAACTGTGTCTCCCAGTGGGCAGTCTTGGGGAGCCCAATGCATGACCCAGAAACCCTGCCACATGTGGCTTCTTTGTTGTGGAATAATCCTTGAGCCTCCCACTGCTTCACTGAGCAATAATTTCCTTACCATGCACACCTTTGGTCTCTGCTCTTCGTAGAGGAGAGAGAAGAGATTGGAAAATAAGCCAGTGTGTTCTTTGGGGATGGGTAATTAATGGTGTGATTAATTTGTGACTCCTGGGCTCCCTCCTCCCAGGGACACAGTGAGGTCTGTGTGCCTTTCCTTCTCTGAGACATAAAGACCCAATGCCCAAGGCACGAGCCTTGAGTTTCCCACCAACAACAAAGTTGTTTTTCAGCAGTTGGAAGACCTTTAATTTCTCCTCTTTTTTTTTTCTTAAAGATTTTATTTATTTAATTGACAGAGAGAGAGAGAGAGAGAGCGCACAAGCAGGGGGAGTGGCTGGGAGAGGGAGAAGCAGTCTCCTGCTGAGCAGAGAGCCCGATGTGTGGCCCAATCCCAGGACCCTGGGATCATGACAGGAGCTGAAGGCAGATGTTTAACTGACTGAACCACCCAGGTGCCCCCAATTTCTCTTCTTTTTCTAGTTTTCTACAAAATTGTCACAATTAATTAACAAATATTGATATGTTATTATTATTTTTTTAATTTAAATTTTATTATTATTTTTTTAAACATATAATACATTTTTATCCCCAGGGGTACAGGTCTGTGAATCGCCAGGTTTACACACTTCACAGCACTCACCATAGCACATACCCTCCCCAATGTCCATAACCCCACCCCCCTCTCCCAACCCTCCTCCCCCCAGCAACCCTCAGTTTGTTTTGTGAGATTAAGAGTCACTTATGGTTTGTCTCCCTCCCAATCCCATCTTGCTTCATTTACTCTTCTCCTACCCCTTAACCCCCCATGTTGCATCTTCTCTCCCTCATTTGATATGTTATTTTTAGCTAAGGTCCATATTTTATTCAGGTTCCCTCTGTTCTACCTTTCTTGCTCCAGGATCCCATTAGGGCAGCACGTGACATGTGCCCATCATGTCTCTTTAGGATCTTCTTGGCCAAGACAGTTTCTCAGACTTGCTTTATTTCAGTGATCTTGGCAGTGTTGAGGAGGACTTTTCAGGCATTTTGTAGAAAGTCCCACATTGGGATTTACCCGGTTTTCTCATGATTAGACTGGGTCTATGGGTTTTGAGGAGGCAGATCAGGGAGGTAAAGTGCTTTGTCATTACTTTATAACAAAGGAACACTTATCACTGTCCGTGTTAATGGTCACCTGGCTGAAGCAGTGTTGGTCAGGCTTCCCCGCAATGAAGATACTCTTTCCCATGAGCAGGAAGACACTGCTCTGAGCCCAGACTTTAGGAGAGGGGAGTTAGTTCCATTTCCTGGATGAATGGTTGAGTATCTACATCTATTATTTGGAATTCTTATGGGAGAGGTCTATTTAAAAAAAAAAACAAACTATGTAATTTGTTAATAAAAATGCAACCAGGGGCACCTGGGTGGCTCAGCTGTTAAGCGTCTGCCTTTGGCTCAGGTCATGATCCCAGGGTCCTGGGATCGAGCCTGCATTGGGCTCCCTGCTCAGTGGGAAGCCTGTTTCTCCCTCTTACACTCCCCTCGCTTGTGTTCCCTCTCTCACTATCTCCCTCTCTGTCAAATAAATAGATAAAATCTTCAAAAAAATTCAACCAAATAATTAAAAAAATCCCAATCCCATTGGCTTCATTGAATAATTCATGAAATAGGCAACAGCTGATTTAGCAAAAAGAAGGGGGCCCCTTTGAGCTGCAGGAAGAGAAGGATTTTAAAGGCAGAAAGGGGATTGAAAAAAATTACTAGAAAAGGATGCACTAATTTATTTTATTTTTTAAATTTCATTTTTTATTAACATACAATATATAATTTGTTTCAGGGGTGCAGGTTTGTGATTCATCAGTCTTACACAATTCACAGCACTCACCATAGCACATACCCTCCCAATGTCCATAACCCAGACACCCCATCCCTCCTACCTCCCTCCACACCAGCAACCCTCAATCTGTTTCCTGAGATTAAGAGTCTATTATGGTTTGTATCCCTCTCTGGTTTTGTCTTGTTTCATTTTCCCTCCCTTCTCCTATGATCCTTTTTGTTTCTCAAATTCCTCACGTCATTGGTATCCTATGATAATTGTCTTTCTCTGATTGATTTATTTTGCTTAGCGCAGTACCCTCTAGTTTCATCCACGTCATTGCAAATGGCAAGATTTCATTTTTCAATGGGTGCATATATTCCATTTATATATATGTATACCACATCTTCTTTATCCATTCGTCTGTTGATGGGCATCTAAGCTCTTTCCATAGTTTGGCTATTGTGGACATTGCTGCTAAAAACATTGGGGTGCATGTGCCCCTTAGGCTCACTACATTTGTATCTTTGGGGTTAATACCCAGTAGTGCAATTGCTGGGTCATAGGTAGTTCTATTTTCAACTTCTTGAGGAACCTCCATGCTGTTTTCCAGAGCAGCTTCACCAGCTTGCATTCCCACCAACAGTGTAGGAGGGGTTCCCCTTTCTCTGCATCCTTGCCAACACCTGTCATTTCCCATCCTTGCCAACACCTGTCATTTCCTGACTTGTTCATTTTAGTAATTCTGACTGGTGTGAGGTGGTATCTCACTGTGGTTTTGATCTGTATTTCCCTGATGCCGAGTGATGGTGAGCACTACAATGGAATATTATGCAGCCATCATAAAAACCTGAAATCTTGCCGTTTACAATGATGTGGATGGAACTAGAGGGTAATTATCCTAAGCGAAATAAGTCAATCAGAGAAAGACAATTATATGATCTCTCTGATATGAGGAATTTGAGAAGCAGGGCAGGGGGTCATGGGGGGAAGGGAGGGAAAAATGAAACAAGATGGGACCAAGGAGGCAGACAAACCATAAGAGACTCTTAATCTCAGGAAAAAAACAGGGTTGCTGGGGTGGTGGGGGAGGGATAGGATGGTTGGGTTATGGACATTGGGAGGGTATGTGCTACGGTGAGTGCTGTGAATTGTGTAAGCCTGATGATTCACACACCTGTAACCCTGAAACAAATAATACATTATATGTTCTTTTTAAAATGGGATCTTTAAAAATTTATTTATTTATTTATCTGACAGACAGAGATCACAAGTAGGCAGAGAGGCAGGCAGAGAGAGAGGGGGAAGCAGGCTCCCCGCTGAGCAGAGAGCCCGATGCGGGGCTGGATCCCAGGACCCTGAGACCATGACCTGAGCCGAAGGCAGAGGCTTCACGCACTGAGCCACCTGGGCGCCCATTATATGTTAATAAAAATTTAAAAAATCATCACCGAGCCCAAGGTCATGTGGATTTTCTTTTATGTTTTCTTTTTGGTATTTTGATAGGTCTACATTTGAAATTTATCTACAATTTTGAATGAGTTTTGGTGTAAGTTATAATGCTTGTGTCTGCATTTCACTTAACTCTGTATGGTTTCTAATTAATTGTTCCTATAGAGAAGTCAGGGGATAATTGGACTCCATTTCAGTTTGAATTTCCTAAATGTAGTGGATTCAGTTGGACCCCAGAGGGGACAGGTGCCCCCCCCCGAACTGAGAGCACCGCATCCTGCCCCGCCCCCACCGTCCGCACCGGCTCGGAGTCCCGCTCCACGACCCTTGCGGGGCATGCGCGCTCAGGCCGCTTTCTCTCGGCCGCTGACAGGTGTTCCAAGGCCTCAGGACCCTCTGGGCCGACGCCCAGGCTTCGGGAGGATGCGGGGCCTCCCCCCCAGTCAGGAGCCCGGGCTCCTCAGGACCCGCTGTGGAGACTTCGGGAGGACGTGGGGCCGCGCCCACAGTGACAGGAGCGGGGCCTCTTCAGGACGCTCTGCGGAGTACGTGGGTCCACATCCACACTGACAGGACCCGCGATGGAGGGTGTGGGTCACGTCTACACCGACAGGAACCCGGCCTCCTCAGGACCCGCTGTGGGAGCTTCCGGAGAATGTAGGGTTGAGTCTGCTCACCTCAGGAGCCGCTGTGGAGGACGCGGGGCCACGCCGACAGGAGTCCGGCCCCTCAGGCCCAGTCGTGGGAGAAGGTGAGCAGAAGCCGCCGGAGCGGGCACTGCCGAGGGGTGCGGGGCTCGCAGGGCCCCGCGGAGGAAGCGCGCGCTGTGTAGACGGTGCGGCTTCCGCGGCTTTGCGTGCGGCGCGGGGGTCCCGCGGGGCTGAGCGCGGGGCTGTGGGGTCCCCCCGTCCGGGCTCGGATGCGCCCCGGGTCGCGGCTGTGTCCGTGCGCCGCGGACGCGGCTCCTGCGGCTCCTCAGACGGTCCCGGCGCGGCCGCCCCTCGGGGCTCGCGCTCCCCCGCCGCACCCCGGCCCCGCGGGTCCTTCCCGCGTCCACACCCGCCGCGGGGCCGGCCCGAGTCCGGGCGTCCGGGAGCGACAGCGCGGGCTCTGCGGGCGGCGGGGACGGCGGGTGTTTCCCGCGCGGTTCGTCCCGGAGCCCGAGCGTCTCCCGTCCCCGCGCGTCCCCCTCCGTGTCCGTCGTCAGCGGCGCGCGGCGTCGCAGGACCGGCCTGTCCCCGGCTCGGCGGGTCCGGACAAGGCGGGGGAAGCCGGGAGGGCTGCTGGGAGGGCGCGTCCGTGGAGAGAGGCGGGGGCCGGGGGGACGGAGGTTCCCGCCGCGGAGCTGCGGGGGCGGCGACTTCCCGCGGGGGTGAACCGCGGCTCCCCGGGCCGGAGCGGGCGCGTCTCCACCGCGGGTCTGTCGAGCCGCCCCCTTCCCGCCGCCGCTCCGGCTCCCCCGCCGCCGTCCCGAGGCCCGACCCGCTTCCTCACGGCTCCGACCGGGCTGTGGGGGCGCCGCGGGGACCTGGGACCCCGAGTCCCGCCGCGTCTGACTCGGGCCCCGACTCCGTCCTCCCGCGAGTCTCGGGCCGGCCGCGGCCTCCTGCAAGGGCGAGTGGCCCGTCCACGCGGGGGACCCGGGCTCGGCCTCCCTCCCGGAGTCCGACGTCGTCTCTGCTCCTGCGACCTGGTGCCGCGGGGGTGTCGGGAAGCGCCGCGTCCCCTGCGGTGACCTGGGATCTGCGGGACCCTGTCCCCGCCGCCGCACAGACGCGTCATCCCCGCACGCAGACCCCCGCTGTCGCTGTCGTGTGACACGCGCTGCTTCCGGCAGACAGCGACACCGTCCCGCGGAACCCCCACGGAACCCCAGGTGAGGAAACCCTGACGGCGCCCGCAGTGGCCCCCAGACCGCAGGCCCCCGTCAGCGGCCGCGCCCGCCGCACGGTCCGGCGTCTTCTCCGGTCCCGTCCGGTTTTCTTCTCGCTGAGCCGCCCCGAGACCCGCGGTGTGCCCGACCCTGACGGGTTTACGGCGCAGAGGCTCCCGGCGGAGGGCATTTCCACAGGTTACGTCACGGGGCCGTTTCCGGGTGCACGCGCGTGGGGACAGCGTCATCCTCCGTGTTTTCACGGCGACCCAGCACGACGACACGGACCGCGCCAGACGCGGCAGGTGGCAGCTGCGCAGCCTCAGCCCAGGTCACGTGCCACACGTCGGTCTCCAGAACGTTCTCGCTCTCCCGAGGGCGACCGTGTGCGCGAAGCACCCGCTTCCGGTCCCTCCCTCGGCCCCGCGGCCGCATCCGGCTGTGTCCCGGACGCCTCCTCCGAGGAGCGGGTCCTGGTGTCTGTCCTCCCGTGAGCGCCGGCGTCCGGCCTCGCTCCGGATCTCCGAGCGGAGCCGGCGGCCTTCAAGGGGCGCGCGGTGTCGCCGTAGACTGACGGAAAATGACCCTCATTCCTGCTTTCGTGAGTGTTTGCATCCGCGACAGGCGTGCATTTGGGGCAGAACATTTCTGCGTCACTTAACAGGCCCGCGTGGTTTCACTGAAACATTCATTGTGGTGCGCAACATGGTTTCACTCTCTGAAGCGGAGACGCTTGTCGAGAGACACTCGCTTATGGCGCAGACGAGTCCGTGAGCTCTTGGTTTCCAGTTTTCCTGGTCAGGCTCCTCACGTTTACCCAAAGAAAGCTGTAGGAATGCACTTCGCTGATCCTGTGATGATTTCACTGGGGCTGGTATTAGCGGTCAGGGTCAGGGTTACGGTTGCCTTCGGGCTAGGGTCTCCCTGTCCTCGCCCGCACAGAGCCCGTTCTCCTCCAGTAACCAGAGTGGTCTTTCTGGAACATAAGCTTTGGGCTGTGGTTTGCTCCCCTCCTGCCCCCCCCCCCAGCCTCACCTCTCCCACGGGGACCCTCCCTTCTGTGGGCACCGAGGAGTGTGGTTTCCCGCAGGTGCCTCCGGCTGGAATCCAAGCCTTTGCATACGCTGTGCCTCTGCCAGGAGCACGGTTCTCTCCTCCTGCTTCACGTCTGGCTTGTTTCCCCATTGGCTGAGCCTCGACTTGCCCCTGATGGCCTGGCTCATGCCTGCTGGGCGTGTGTGAGCTTCCCCCACTTACATGTGGAGCTGCATGGGTTTCCAACCTTCTAAGCCTTAGGGTCCCCTTTGTAAGGTGGGGTGCTGATGGCCCCCATCTCTGGGAGCAGGAGGTAGGGAGGCCCCATGGGCGGACTCACTCAGGACAGGCTGGGAGAGTGGCTGTTGCTTAAAACAGCCCAGAGCCTGCCCCCTAGAAGAAGGTGTACATGTTCACAGCCCCCAGCTCTGGGGTCCTGCTGCCACCCTCTGGCAGTGAACCTCCCCACACCCTGTCCCTGTCCCTATAGCTTCCTGGACCTGTTCTTGCAGACAATGGAGAAGCCCTCCATGGTGGGACACAGGGTCACCTGCTACATCTTCACTGACCAGCTGGCTGCCGGGCCCATGTGTCCCTCTGGGAGAGCCAGATGTTGGTGGTCCTCATGGTGGCCACAGGGTTACCTACTATGTCTTCATCGACCAGCCGGCTGCCAGGCCCGTGTTCCTGTCCAGGAGGGCTGAAAGATAGTGGTCTTCATGGTGAGACACAGGGTCACCTGCTACATCTTCACTGACCAGCTGGCTGCCGGGCCCTTGTGTCCCCACCGGGAGGGCTGGAGGGTGGAGGTCCTCAAGGACTGTGGTGGCCCGCACTGGCAGGATGTGTCCATGCAGCACATGGTGATGGTCAGCGGCTTCTGCGAGCAGCACTTCCTCCGTGAGGTGGACGACTTGGTGTGCAGGTATAGACCTGAAGTTCTGTGACCACATGGGTGTTGAGATTCTGTCCCCCCTCTTTGGCACCCTGTACCCCAGTTTCTACTGGGCAGCCTGCAAGGACTTCAGCTATGAGTGCCAGCCATTGTTCCAGACCCACATCCCCAGGGATCAGGGCAACATTTACTACATGGGGGCCTTTTTTAGGGTATTGGTGGTGGAGTTTCCCTGACTGACCTTGGCCGGTCACCGTGTGATGGGGGTCGACCTGGCCAATGGGATGGAGGCCATGTGGCATGACAAGAGCCACCTGAGCAGGTACTTGCTGGACCACAAACTCACCAAGATGCTATCCCTGGAAGACCCATGGGACCTGCAGTGGCTGGGCTGTGCCCTGGAGGACCTGTGGTACCCACAGCTGCTGGGCTGTCCTTGGAGGACCTGTGGGACCTGTGGCTGCTGCACTGTCCCCTGGAGGACCAGTGGGACCTGCAGATGCTGGGCTATCCCTGGAGGATCTGTGGGATCTGCAGCTGCTGGGCTACCCACCATCTCCTCCCCCATCATGAAGAAGCTGAGAGACATGGCTGTGCCCAAGAATCACCAGGACACCAGGAACATGTGACGGGCTGCCCCCATTTCCATCTGGGGATGTTGCCAGTGGAGCCATCAGAGCAGGTTCCTTCTGTCCCTTTGAGGGAGACTGTGAGGCCCAGATGTCCAGGACCCCCAGCCACACCCGCATACGGGAGGCCAGGCTGGGGACACAAGTTTCTCTCTTTGTGGTCACTACATTTTGATAACTTCTGGGTCATTGGCAGCTGTGAACAGCTCCAGTTTTATGTCAGATGTTTTTCTGTGTCAATGCTGAGCAACCATCTTTAAAAAGAACAGTCGAGAGAAAAGGTTTCCTCCCTGGTTCTAAACAGACACTTCTTGGTGGCACTGGGAGTGGCCCTGCAGCTGATGTGGAGCCAGAATGGGCCCTGGCTGGGTCTTCCCTCCCAGTCCCATGGGGCTTCAGGGTCAAGGGTGTGCCGAGCCACCTGTCAGACCTCCAGTCCCCTGACTGCCAGAGGCCTTGGCTGTGGCTGCTAGCTCAGCCTCCAGGAGAATGGAACCCTCTGGGTTATATGTGGTTCCTGCCTGGTTTTAAGTGGCTATTTCTGTGCTGGTGTTTGTAAAATGTGGGCACTGGCTCCGTCTAGATGCAGGTCCTGTTGGGATTCCCCATGCCCACTGGTGGGTTTGCACTTGTGCCCCCATCTGCCTGCGCTGTGTCTTAGCAAGCATTCACTGAGTGCCTGCTGTGAGCTCAGTCACCAACAAGGGGCAGAGCGTGAGAGCGAGAACCAAGATACAGGATCCCTGCTCCAGGGCCCTCCTGGGACTCACGATGGCCCTGACCTCCTGACTCACTCTTTCCTACTGTGGTGTACCAGACATATGACTGACACCGTTAAACACGTTTCAGGGTCAATTCAGTGGCGATAAGTACATTCGCTCTTCTGGACCTGCCACCTCCGTCCACTGCCACAACTTTGTCATCACCCCAAATTGAACTCTACTCACCGTAACCCTAACCCTCCATTTCCCCTCCCCAGCCCTGGCACCCACTAGCTCCTCCACCTCTGTGAATCAGTGCTCTCTGTCCCTCACAAGTGGGGTCCTTCAGTTTCAGTCCTTTGGGGACTGGCTTATTTCATGTAACATAATGGCCTCAAGGTCTGTCCCCATGAGCCTGGAGTTGACCGACTTTCTCCCCAAAGGAGTGGCTTAGCCCTTTCCTGTCTACGCCGAGCCTCCTCAGTCCCCTCTGTCCCCCTCATCTTCCTTCTCAGCCTGAAGATGATCCCAACATATCTGTAGCTTTGAAGACATGTTCAGTCCAGATGCCAGGAACATCCCCTGGGGGTCTCGGGCCTCACTTACCCCATCTGCCCATGTCAGGCGCCTGCACTTCCCACCAGCTGGCCACCTGCTCCTCCCACAGGTGTCCCCATCTCAGGAGAGGGAAACACCAAGTCCAGACCTTTGGAGTCCTCTGTGACTTCTCGCTTCCACCAACTCTCCCAGTAGTGAGGTGGCTGCCTTCAGATGCTCCTCAGTTACTCCAGTGCCTCTGGCGTCTTCCTGGAACCCTGACCTGGCTGTTCTCAGACAGTTCGTCCAGCGGTACCTGCACTTTCTGGGCGGGGGATTTGCTGGAATCCGCAGTGTGTCCTGGTGCCCCACCTTTTTGAAGGCACATTGTCTGAGTACCCAAGACTGTGGGTCTGTGGCTGGAGGGATTCCAAGCAGAGCTCGTGGGATGGGAGGGCTGCAGGGCACAGAGGCATGTTTCAGAAAGCTTTCCAGGGTCCCAGGCATCCTACCGTTTTTGCATCAAAGCCCTGAGGTCTTTAAAATGCCAGCAGTGTCACAGTTGGGCCAGAAAATCACATGTCTCTGCACCCAACACCACCTAAACTATTGGCCCTTTCTTGTCACTTGAGCTGATACAAAGGATTGGGAGTAGGAGCTTGAGGGCAGGTCCTGAGTCAGACTTTGTGTTTGGGGGACAAAGGCCATCCAGACAAGCTTGTGCCGAGCCTGAGGAGGGGGTCTGTGTGGAGACCCCAGCTGCAGACACTGCTGTCTCCTGATGCCCCTTCAGCCCACCCCAGCACACCTGCTGCTGGGAGAGCCCCTGCCCCCTCCTCTCTGTGGAGGGCTCTCTCCTGCTCCAGTGGTGCCTCCTCCCCTGCCAGTCACTGCCAGCCTGCAGCATGGGAGGGTAGATACCCCGATGACCTCCAGCCCTGGGGGCAGAGCCAGTGCGGGTGGGGTGTGGTCTTCCAGTTGGCTTGAGTGCCAGGCCCCCACTGTGCTCACTCTCCTGTGGGCTCAGTGTAGTACGTCCTCCCTTAGGCTCCCTAGGCCCAAGTCGTCCTCTGCTCAGGAACCATTCTTGGCCCAGGCTCCACACGCTGCGATTGGGAGCAGATCATCTGGACCTTCTGGACTCGTGCTTCCATGCCCATGACATGGGCATAGGCTGGTCTCACAGACTCGTCAGAGGAGACCTAGTGCAGGAAGATGCAGGTCACTACATGGGAGATGCCAAGTGACCCCAGAGGGAGTGCACAGGCCTTGCACAAAGCACTGGGCTCAAGGGACCCAGCACAGGATCTGGGCACCAGGCCACAGGGCATGGGGAGTCCTGGTGGGGGAAGCCCTGGTGGGGGTAGGGGTCCATAGAAGTGTCCCAGAAGAGGCAGGAGACAAGGAAGGCAACAGGACTGAGCTTCCCCAGAGGTCGATGGAAGAGTCAGAGGATCACACAGACATCACAAATGTTGTTATTTGATCAGAAAAGTTGTGTCACAAACCCCCAGTCAACACTGAATGAGTTACTCTTTGTTGCCTCTAGGAATCAGTGTGTATGGGCCATTGGAACTCACATTGCATGAAGTCTAGGATATATTTACTTTTCATCATTTTCAGGACTAAATTTTTCTTGAGGAGATGCTAAACATGTGTCTTTCCATTCTTTTCTTTGTGAAATGGGCCTCTGTTTTCAGGAGCAGATTCCTGGTGCTCATCACCACTGTGAGCCCTGAGGACTAACCCCTGTCACCTCCCACAATGGATGTGACCACATGGGTTGAGGGTTGCTCACTGATGAAGACCCAGTGCTCAATACAGAGAGCAGGGACCCCAAATCCTTTGCTGAATGAGGGAGGGCATGAGGAAGGATGGGAGGGAGGGAGGGGAGAGAGAGTAGAGGAAAGGGACGATGGCAGGGAGGGAGGATGGCAGGGAGGGAGGATGAGAGTGAGAGTAGGAGGAGGATGAGAGGGGAGGGAGGGAGGCAGAGAGGGAGGCAGGGAGGGAGGAGGATGGAGTCAAGGAGGGAAGGGATGGGTAGAGGGGAAGGAGAGGGGGGAATGAATGATGGAGTGAATAAATGAGGTAGGGAGGGAGGGGGT
Organism: Lutra lutra; assembly: GCF_902655055.1. Lineage (NCBI taxonomy): Eukaryota > Metazoa > Chordata > Mammalia > Carnivora > Mustelidae > Lutra > Lutra lutra. Next base: position 197,692,293 of record NC_062281.1, read on the forward strand.
GAAACCCCAGAAGTCGGTCCATACATCAGGAGCCACTATTGTGGGTGAGGTCTGAGGGAATCAGAGCTCAGGTCCTGGATGGTAGCTTGGGACACGTCCATCTGTCCTCCAAGTGCTGACCTTCCTTCTCCTTGGCCCTCTCTCATCCTGGATCCTCTCCAACTCCTCTCCAAACAATTATGAATGTTCCCAGGACCAGGGTGGCAGGAGTGGGGTCTCAGGAGGTCCTACCCTGATCCTGAAATCACTGACAAGACTGAGATACTAGCCACAGGACATTCTGTCCTGAGGACTGGGATGAGGATCCCATCCATCTCCTTGGGCATGAACATTGTTCCATTGCCTGCTGTCTCCACCACTGCTGTGCCAAATCCTACTGAAAACACATCTGCGACTAACCGAGCCCGAGTTTCTGGGGCTGAGTCCCAGGCTGAGCCCTGCCAGGTGATAGGTGCACCTGTGGCCTGGGATGGGTGCCGCTCACTGTTGTCCCAGACAGGGGTGCCTGTCCCCCTTCTCTGCAGGGGACCTGCATTGGACCTCTGCTTCCTCACGTTCTCCCCAGGGCTGCTGGTCCCCAGGCCAGACACCTGCCAGTCGGAGGGTGACCAGCACTGCCTCCCCAGGGTTTCCTTTGCCTGAGTCCTTCCCCGGGAGCTCCTGCATCTCCTGACACATCCTCCCTGTGTGCCTCTCCTCCGCCTTGAACTTGCACGTGTTTCGTCTCTGTCCCTGTCTCTGTCCCTGTGGGACCCAGTGACTTGGAGCATGGATCGGAGCAGACCCATGGGAAACCTTTCTCTGGCCTAGGGTTGTGAGCGACGCTTTTGCCCTCTGCCGTGTGTCTTCCAGCTTTCAGCATTTGCCTGGTTTCTGTGGGGGCCACAGGAGGAAAGAGCCGTGTCCTGTCTGGGGACCGACTGTGGGGTCCCAGCAGGAACAGGGGCCTTGGCCCCGACATTGTGCCCAGAATTCCTAAAGGGGTCCCTAGGATGACATCTCCTCTGGAACCCATTGGGCGTCTCAACATCCAATAAGGGAAATTCTAGGTCAAACAGAGAGAAGAAACAAAAACATAACAAAACAAAACCCTAAACGAGTGCCCTTTGAAAATAGGTGCAGACACAAAGGCACCTAGTGAGGGATTCCACTTCCAGAAACCTCCAGAACACGTGCAGGAACAGAAAGAGAAAGCAGCTCCGGGGTTGCGAGGGGCCAGGCTGGGGGAGCGATGGGCAGGGAGGGCTTGGGCTCAGGGTCCCCACTGGGGAAGGAGCTATCCTGCAGCGAGGTTCTGCGGTGTGGTGGCCCGGCGTCGGGAATGGACTTCAAGCTCACGATGTGTTCAAGGGCAAACAAGAACTTTTATTTAAAATAAATAATACACAGCATACAGGAGATGGACGGCGACGATAACGGTGACTACATACAGGAGAGGAAGAACACCGGGGGAGGGGAGGAAACGTTCTGGGGGGATGTCGGGGTCAGGGGATGGAACGGACGGTACTTTTATGGGGAGATCTCCCCGCAGGGTTGTGGGCTCTGGATGCGGGTCTGGGAGCCCCGCAGGAGAAGGTGTAGGGGCAGGGGTTGGGCTAGGGGCGGGGACAGGGTCAGCAGTCGTGGCCAGTGCAGGACCCAGAGCAGGAGCTGGGTCAGAGACAGGAACAGGAGCACAGGCCAGGGCAGGGAAGGGAGCAGGAGCAAATGATAGGGACTGGGTCTGGGGCGGGAATAGGGGCCTAGGCAGGGGCAGGGGCAGGGATGGCGGCAGTTGAAGGGGAAGAAGCAGGGGCAGGGTCTGGGTCTGGGGCAGGAACAGGGGCACAGGCAGGGGAAGGGGAGGCCGTCCTGGCAGGGGCACGGGAAGGGGCAAGGGCAAGGGCAGGAACAGGGGTAGGACCTGGGACTGGGTCTGGGGCAGGTGCAGGGGCAGTGGCCCTGGCAGGGACAGAAGAAGGGAGAGGGGCAGGGGAAGGGGCAGGGACAGGAGCTGGGGCCAGTGCAGGGGTGATGGCCGGTGCGAGGTCAAGGGCAGAAGCTGGGTCTGGGGCAGGAACAGGGGCACTGGGAGGGGTTGGGGAAGGGGTGGGACCAAGGGAGGATCTGGGTCAAAGGCCAGAACAGGAGCACAGGCAGGGGCAGGGGAAGTGGGAACGGCAGGAGCAGGGGTGGGGGCAGGATCAGGAGCCAGCTCTCCCTGGACAGCATCAGCATCTCCGTGGGCAGGCGCCCGGGCACCTGTCGGCTCCTGGTCTCCCGCTGAAGTGTCTCCGGTCACCATCTCCCCGTCCGGAGTTGCTGAAGTTGGGAGTGGGTCTAGCTCCTCCGCTGGAGTAGCTGTGAGAGGAGAGAAGGTCAGCCGCGGGCCTGCCTCTCCCTGTGGCTTTGCAGAGACAGAGCCCAGCCCGGGGCCTCCCGGAGAAGCCGCAGCCACGAAGGGACCCTCAGAGGGATGTCTCCCCGACTGCAGTCCACTCCTGGGTGCTCTGAGCCAAGTCGTGGCTCCTGGCCCCACACCAGCCCGTGGGGGCTTCTCCCTGTGGGGCCCAGCACCGACCCATCCCCACACAGCCAGGGGCACCCCATCCCAGCCTTCTCACCCTCGGACGTGGCCTCCGTGGGCTCCGTGTCCCGGAACGCAGTCCAGTGGAGTACCGCGGGCAGTGGTCTGGGAGGTACCGGAGGCCTTCCCAGGACCGGGGACTCCGGGGTCAGGGAGGAGTGCGTGTCTTCCCGCCTCCTTCCTCTTTCATCCGTGGCCTGCCAAGGCAGAGACGGGGAGTGTGCAAGAGGCATCAGAGCCCTGCCCGGCCATCCCCACCGTCCTCCCGCCCAGCGCCCCAGCTTCTCCCGGATCCCGCGCACACCTGCGCGTGCACAGCCCCGCACCTGGGTCAGTGACCCGTCCCTGCAGGGTCTCAGGATAAACCCTGGGCAGAAGGGTGCAGCCCCCACACCCCGTTCCACCTAGCCAGCCTTCACCTGGGGTGTGAACATGACCTGCCCACCAGGCATCTGATCCCTCATCAGCCTGCTCCTGCTCGGGCATCTCCACCCCAATGAGCTCTCTTCACAAACACACACACACACGCACACACACGCACACACACACGGGGAGGAGACCTAGGGCTACATGGGTCGATCAGAAGGTGTGGGGCTGGCTGACTGTGAGCCTCCCGGTGTCACCTTTGGATTCTTTTTGCCAAAGGGCCAGAGGCGTCGGGCAACCCTGACAGGACCTGCCCAGTGAGGGTTCGTGTTTGGCGGGAGAGCTCTCCTCCGCCCGCGTCCTCTGGACGTCGGCAGGCAGCACAAGAACATGTCGCTTCCTTCAGGATCTGCGCAGAAATGAGCCGGGCAGGGGGGTTTCTCTGGAATGTGGGTGCCTGGATACGTGGGTTCCAATTCCGTTGGGCTCTGTCGTCAGGGAAGTGAGGTCACCCCTGCCTGGGGGCTCCTTACCCGACTTCCTCCTCTCACCAGAGCTCCCTGAGGGCGCCCCTCCCCCAGCTGCTCAAGGCTCACCCTCCACCCCGTGCCCTGTCTATACAGTGAGCCCCACACGGCCTCCCCACAGCCCCTGGGAGGCCTGGGTGCAGCCGCTGTCCCCGCTGTGAGGGCACAGAGCTGCCTTCAGACCGGGCTCCTGCTCCTGCCCAGGACTGTGAGCCCAGACACACCCTGTAGCTCTCAGAGCCTCCCCGGTCTCCCCGTCTGCACATGGGGGCTGTTCTGGCTTCGACTTCTAGGGATGCCATCAGGGGTAGGACCTCTGCATACGTTCCATCCCCGCTCTCCCAGGAGGCTGGTGCACACACCTGGCAAGGCACGGGTGAGCCAGGGGCTGGGCGGGGGCATGGAACACAGCCCAGAGGGGCCCGGATCTGCTCTGGGATCCAGGCAAAGCCACCCTCCTCCTGCCTGGGTCCCCTCCCCCGTGGCAAGGTTGCAGTGCATGGCTTCTGACCTTGGTGACCCAGACTTCCCGGGGCTCCCATTAGGTTGAGGTCCAAGGGCCTCGTCTGCGCCCATGGGCTGGGCAGCCCCCACAGTGGTTCCCGGGCATTCCCGAATCCGTCCTCCCAGGGTGGATGGCCCGTGGGACTGAGAAGGGGACAACATGGTTGGCTGTCAATTCCCAGCTGATTGAGGAACGTCTGTGACTTCTCCTGGTTCCCTCTCTCGTGTGTTCAGTGTCTGTGTCTGTCTTTGTCTTGGTCTCTGTGTCTGCGTCTGTGTCGGTTTCTGTGTGTCTCACAGGAGCAGGATCTGTGGGCTCCAGGGGTGATGGGAGAAACCTCAGAAGTCTCCCTTGTCCCCGTTTCCCTCTCCTGTGCTGGTGCTTGGTCCCTAGCTAAGGCCTTCTCCCCCTGAGCAGAGCACTGACTCTGGAACGTCTTCCCAATGGGGACCCTGAGGCTGCAACGAGGAGGGTCCTGACCTTGGTCCCCAGACCAGGGGTCTAGTGCTCTGCCACCTTCTGCAAGCCCACAATGTCAGCCCCCCGAGCCTCCAGGCTGTCCTCTGCTCAGAAGGACCTCGAGGGAGTATAAAGCATTTTCCCAAGACTGGGAGCACAGTGGGTCAGGGAGAGAGATTCAAGGCCAACAGGCTCTTCTAGCAGCCTGTGGGAGCCTAGGGACACCCTGTCTCTATGGCCCCATTGATAGAAGAGGAAGGGGAGGCCTTCGGTGTTGTAGCCCTGTCCACACTGGGGGGTTACCTCTTCCTACTTCCCGTAGTCCAGGGTGGTGATGGACACCAGGCCCCAGACCCTGTCCCCACCCAGTGCCCTGGCAAAGCCCCTGGGCCTCTTGGGGACCCGTTGACCATCAGCCTGTCCTGTCTCCCCTCCCCATGCTATGGATCTCGGTCCTTGCCAGGAGTCCTGATGCCCCTGACCCCATGGCCCAGCTGTCTCCAACCTCTTTCTTCTTTCCTCCTTGTTACCCACCATCTTCCCAGGGTGTCTCCCCCTCTGACCCCTAGCTGGGCAGAGTGGTGTGTGTGTGTGTGTGTGTGTGTGTGTGTGTGTACGCACACGCGCGCGCTCAAACACGTATGCCTCTAGCTGTCTGGGGATGCCCGAGGTCATGTCCGCACATGGGATGGGGTGGGGAGGTCTCCCTAAGGATCTGAGGAGCTCTCACCCTCCAAGCAAACCTCATGGGAGGGTCGGGCTTGCCTAGGACTGGAGGGAAGCTCTGCTCCTTGGACTCTGTAGCCGTCTTTTGTCCTGGGCCAGTCCCTGCCTCTCTTGACCCCAGGTTCCCAACTGTCCCTGAGGGTTGGACATGGAAACGCTTGAACCTGGCCGTTCCTCCAGGGGTAGGTGGAGGTGGAGGAAAGGTGCACCAGGCACACAGACCTCCATTCCGAGAGGGCCAGGTGTGCCCAGGAGACCTGCACACCGCACCTGTGCCATGACCCAGCCTTGCGGTGGATATGTTCGCGACCATGGCGCTGTCCCTGACGGGTCCCCCATGTTCGCTCACCACTGCCAAGTGCTCTGTGGCCCCGAAGTCTGCTGAGCACCAGAACCATGCCTATCCTGGGTAGCAAGGCTCGGGGTGCCAGGCCAGGCGGGTTGGACATCTGGGGATGCAAAGGTCATCGAGTACCCCCCACCCAGCTGGCCTGGAATTCAGAATCCCTCCCAGGGTCCCGCTCAAGGCGGGCTCGAGCCAGAGGACTTGGACACATCCGTGGAGGCCAAATCAGGGCAGGGAGATCAGTGGGCCCCTTCAACTTCTCCTCTCTCCCTCTGCTTGGTCTTCCTGGTAGTTCCCTGGGACAGAGGTCCAGGCTGTCCTCGGATTTAGCCCTGGCTTGAGTCAGTGGGTGGGAAGGAGGACAGGGAAGGTTAGGGTTTGATTAGGGGTTTGTTTTAGGGTGAGGGTCACAGTTAGTGTCAGGGTCAGGGTCAGGGTCAGGGTCAGGGTCAGGGTTAGGGTTAGAGTTAGAGTCAGGGTTAGGTTCAGGGTGAGGGTGAGGGTCAAGTTCATGGTTAAGGTCAGGGCCAGGGTTATGTTTAGGGTCAGGGTCAGGGTTCGGTTTACGGTCAAGGTTAGGGTCAGGGTCAGGGTTCGGTTAGGGATAGGGTTAGGGTTAGGGTCAGGGACAGGGTTAGGGTTAGGGTTAGTGTTAGACAGGGTTAGGGTCAGTGTTAGAGTTAGGGTTAGTGTTAGGGTCAGGGTCAGTGTTAAGGTCCGTTTCAGGGTCAGGGTTAGGGGCAGGGTCCGGACTAGGGTCAGGGTCAGGGTTAGGTTAGGCACAGTGTTAGGGTTAGGACTAGGGTCAGGGTTAGGGTCAGAGTTTGGGTCAGGTTCAGGGTCAGGGTTTGGGTCAGGGTGTGGGGTAGGGTCAGTGTCAGGGTTAGGTTAGGCACAGGGTTAGGGTTAGGGTTAGGGTCAGGGTCCATTTTAGGGTCAGGGTCAGGGTTACGTTTAGGGTTAGGGTTAGACTCAGGGTCAGTGTTAGGGTCAGGGTTAGCGTCAGGGTCAGGCTCAGTGTTAGGGTCAGGATAGGGTCAAGGTCAGGTTCAGGATTAGGGTTAGTGTTAGGGTCAGGATCACAGTCATGGTCATGGTCAGGGTTAGGGTTAGTGTTAGGTTTAGGTTTAGGATTAGGCTTCGGGTTAGGCTTCAGTGTTAGGATTCGAGGTTAGGGTTCGTGTTCGTGTTCCGGTTCGTGGTTAGGGTTATGGGTTAGGTTTCGGCTTCAGGTTTGGGTTCGGCTTAGTGTTGGGTTAGGGTTAGGGTTAGGGTTAGGGTCAAGGTCAGGGAAAGGGTACGGGTTAGTGTTAAGGTTGGGGGTAAGGGTTAGTATTAGGGTTAGGGTTAGGGTTAGGGTTAGACAGAGTTAGGGTTACGTTTAGTGTTAAGGTTAGGGTCAGGCTCACAGTCAGGGTCAGGGCTAGATTTAGGGTCAGGATCCGTGTTAGGGTCACGGTCAGGGTTACGTTTAGGCTTAGGGTTAGGGTCAGGCTCATAGGGTTAGGGTTAGGTTAGCGTCAGAGTCGGGGTCAGTGTTAGGGTCAGAGTTAGGGTCAGGGTTAGGGTTAGTGTTAGGGTCAGGCTCACAGTCAGGGGCATGGTCCAGGTTAAGGGTGAGTGTTAGGGTCAGGTTTAGGATTAGGGTTAGGATTAGGGTTCGGGTTAGGGTTCACGGTTAGGATTTGAGGTTAGGGTTCACGTTCCCATTCAGGTTGCGTGTTAGGGTTATGGGTTAGGGTGCGGGTTCCTGGTTTGGGTTTGGCTTATTATTGAGCTTCTGGATTGGGTTAGGATTAGGGTTATGGTTAGGTTCAAGATTAGTTTCTGGGTCAGGGATATATTAAGGATAGGGTTAGGGTTAGGGTCAGGGACAGGGTTAGGGTTAGGGTTTGGGGTTAGGGTCAGGTTTAGAGTTAGGGTTAGGGTTAGACAGGGTAACGGTCAGGGTTAGGGTCGGGGTTAGGGTTAGGCTTAGGGTCAGGGTCCGTGGTAGGGTGAGGGTCAGCGTTACGTTTTGGGTTAGGGTTAGGCTCAGGCTCACCGACAGGGTCTCCGTTAGGTTTAGGGTCAAGGTCGGGGTCAGTGTTAGGGTCAGGGTTAGGGTCAGTGTCCGGGTCCATTTTACGGTTAACGTTAGGGTCAGACTCACAGTCAGAGTCAGGGTTAAGGTTAGGGGTTAGTGTTCGGTTTAGGTTTCAGATTAGGGTCCGGATTAGGGTTCAGGTTAGGGTTCAGGGTTATGATTCGAAGTTAGGGGTCAGGTTTGCGTTCAGATTCGGGGTTCGGGTTATGGGTTAGGGTTCGGGTTCCGTTTCGGGTTAGGGTTCGTATTGGAGTTCTGATTCCAGTTAGGATTAGGCCCTGAGTGGTGGCTCGGGGCAGGTCCATCTGTCCTCCCAGTGCTGACCTTCCTTCTCCTTGGCCTTCTGTCATCCTGGAGCCTCTCCACCTCCTCCTTACACTATTATGAATGTCCCCAGGAGCAGCGTGGCAGGCGTGGGGTCTCAGGAGGGGCTGACACGATCCTGGGCCCCAGACAACACTGAGAATGTAGCCCCAGGACATTCTGTCCTGAGGACTGGGATGAGGATCCCATCCATCTCCTTGGGCATGAACACTGCTCCATTCCTTGCTGTCTCCACCACTGCTGTGCCAAATCCTACTGAAAACACATCTGTGACTAACCGAGCCCGAGTTTCTGGGGCTGAGTCCCAGGCTGAGCCCTGCTAGGTGATAGGTGCACCTGTGGCCTGGGATGGGTGCCGCTCACTGTTGTCCCAGACAGGGGTGCCTGTCCCCCTTCTCTGCAGGGGACCTGCATTGGACCTCTGCTTCCTCACGTTCTCCCCAGGGCTGCTGGTCCCCAGGCCAGACACCTGCCAGTCGGAGGGTGACCAGCACTGCCTCCCCAGGGTTTCCTTTGCCTGAGTCCTTCCCCGGGAGCTCCTGCATCTCCTGACACATCCTCCCTGTGTGCCTCTCCTCCGCCTTGAACTTGCACGTGTTTCGTCTCTGTCCCTGTCTCTGTCCCTGTGGGACCCAGTGACTTGGAGCATGGATCGGAGCAGACCCATGGGAAACCTTTCTCTGGCCTAGGGTTGTGAGCGACGCTTTTGCCCTCTGCGGTGTGTCTTCCAGCTTTCAGCATTTGCCTGGTTTCTGTGGGGGCCACAGGAGGAAACAGCCGTGTCCTGTCTGGGGACCGACTGTGGGGTCCCAGCAGGAACAGGGGCCTTGGCCCCGACATTGTGCCCAGAATTCCTAAAGGGGTCCCTAGGATGACATCTCCTCTGGAACCCATTGGGCGTCTCAACATCCAATAAGGGAAATTCTAGGTCAAACAGAGAGAAGAAACAAAAACATAACAAAACAAAACCCTAAACGAGTGCCCTTTGAAAATAGGTGCAGACACAAAGGCACCTAGTGAGGGATTCCACTTCCAGAAACCTCCAGAACACGTGCAGGAACAGAAAGAGAAAGCAGCTCCGGGGTTGCGAGGGGCCAGGCTGGGGGAGCGATGGGCAGGGAGGGCTTGGGCTCAGGGTCCCCACTGGGGAAGGAGCTATCCTGCAGCGAGGTTCTGCGGTGTGGTGGCCCGGCGTCGGGAATGGACTTCAAGCTCACGATGTGTTCAAGGGCAAACAAGAACTTTTATTTAAAATAAATAATACACAGCATACAGGAGATGGACGGCGACGATAACGGTGACTACATACAGGAGAGGAAGAACACCGGGGGAGGGGAGGAAACGTTCTGGGGGGATGTCGGGGTCAGGGGATGGAACGGACGGTACTTTTATGGGGAGATCTCCCCGCAGGGTTGTGGGCTCTGGATGCGGGTCTGGGAGCCCCGCAGGAGAAGGTGTAGGGGCAGGGGTTGGGCTAGGGGCGGGGACAGGGTCAGCAGTCGTGGCCAGTGCAGGACCCAGAGCAGGAGCTGGGTCAGAGACAGGAACAGGAGCACAGGCCAGGGCAGGGAAGGGAGCAGGAGCAAATGATAGGGACTGGGTCTGGGGCGGGAATAGGGGCCTAGGCAGGGGCAGGGGCAGGGATGGCGGCAGTTGAAGGGGAAGAAGCAGGGGCAGGGTCTGGGTCTGGGGCAGGAACAGGGGCACAGGCAGGGGAAGGGGAGGCCGTCCTGGCAGGGGCACGGGAAGGGGCAAGGGAAAGGGCAGGAACAGGGGTAGGACCTGGGACTGGGTCTGGGGCAGGTGCAGGGGCAGTGGCCCTGGCAGGGACAGAAGAAGGGAGAGGGGCAGGGGAAGGGGCAGGGACAGGAGCTGGGGCCAGTGCAGGGGTGATGGCCGGTGCGAGGTCAAGGGCAGAAGCTGGGTCTGGGGCAGGAACAGGGGCACTGGGAGGGGTTGGGGAAGGGGTGGGACCAAGGGAGGATCTGGGTCAAAGGCCAGAACAGGAGCACAGGCAGGGGCAGGGGAAGTGGGAACGGCAGGAGCAGGGGTGGGGGCAGGATCAGGAGCCAGCTCTCCCTGGACAGCATCAGCATCTCCGTGGGCAGGCGCCCGGGCACCTGTCGGCTCCTGGTCTCCCGCTGAAGTGTCTCCGGTCACCATCTCCCCGTCCGGAGTTGCTGAAGTTGGGAGTGGGTCTAGCTCCTCCGCTGGAGTAGCTGTGAGAGGAGAGAAGGTCAGCCGCGGGCCTGCCTCTCCCTGTGGCTTTGCAGAGACAGAGCCCAGCCCGGGGCCTCCCGGAGAAGCCGCAGCCACGAAGGGACCCTCAGAGGGATGTCTCCCCGACTGCAGTCCACTCCTGGGTGCTCTGAGCCAAGTCGTGGCTCCTGGCCCCACACCAGCCCGTGGGGGCTTCTCCCTGTGGGGCCCAGCACCGACCCATCCCCACACAGCCAGGGGCACCCCATCCCAGCCTTCTCACCCTCGGACGTGGCCTCCGTGGGCTCCGTGTCCAGGTCCGCAGTCCAGTGGAGTACCGCGGGCAGTGGTCTGGGAGGTACCGGAGGCCTTCCCAGGACCGGGGACTCCGGGGTCAGGGAGGAGTGCGTGTCTTCCCGCCTCCTTCCTCTTTCATCCGTGGCCTGCCAAGGCAGAGACGGGGAGTGTGCAAGAGGCATCAGAGCCCTGCCCGGCCATCCCCACCGTCCTCCCGCCCAGCGCCCCAGCTTCTCCCGGATCCCACGCAGACCTGCGCGTGCACAGCCCCGCACCTGGGTCAGTGACCCGTCCCTGCAGGGTCTCAGGATAAACCCTGGGCAGAAGGGTGCAGCCCCCACACCCCGTTCCACCTAGCCAGCCTTCACCTGGGGTGTGAACATGACCTGCCCACCAGGCATCTGATCCCTCATCAGCCTGCTCCTGCTCGGGCATCTCCACCCCAATGAGCTCTCTTCACAAACACACACACACGCACACACACGCACACACACACGGGGAGGAGACCTAGGGCTACATGGGTCGATCAGAAGGTGTGGGGCTGGCTGACTGTGAGCCTCCCGGTGTCACCTTTGGATTCTTTTTGCCAAAGGGCCAGAGGCGTCGGGCAACCCTGACAGGACCTGCCCAGTGAGGGTTCGTGTTTGGCGGGAGAGCTCTCCTCCGCCCGCGTCCTCTGGACGTCGGCAGGCAGCACAAGAACATGTCGCTTCCTTCAGGATCTGCGCAGAAATGAGCCGGGCAGGGGGGTTTCTCTGGAATGTGGGTGCCTGGATACGTGGGTTCCAATTCCGTTGGGCTCTGTCGTCAGGGAAGTGAGGTCACCCCTGCCTGGGGGCTCCTTACCCGACTTCCTCCTCTCACCAGAGCTCCCTGAGGGCGCCCCTCCCCCAGCTGCTCAAGGCTCACCCTCCGCCCCGTGCCCTGTCTATACAGTGAGCCCCACACGGCCTCCCCACAGCCCCTGGGAGGCCTGGGTGCAGCCGCTGTCCCCGCTGTGAGGGCACAGAGCTGCCTTCAGACCGGGCTCCTGCTCCTGCCCAGGACTGTGAGCCCAGACACACCCTGTAGCTCTCAGAGCCTCCCCGGTCTCCCCGTCTGCACATGGGGGCTGTTCTGGCTTCGACTTCTAGGGATGCCATCAGGGGTAGGACCTCTGCATACGTTCCATCCCCGCTCTCCCAGGAGGCTGGTGCACACACCTGGCAAGGCACGGGTGAGCCAGGGGCTGGGCGGGGGCATGGAACACAGCCCAGAGGGGCCCGGATCTGCTCTGGGATCCAGGCAAAGCCACCCTCCGCCTGCCTGGGTCCCCTCCCCCGTGGCAAGGTTGCAGTGCATGGCTTCTGACCTTGGTGACCCAGACTTCCCGGGGCTCCCATTAGGTTGAGGTCCAAGGGCCTCGTCTGCGCCCATGGGCTGGGCAGCCCCCACAGTGGTTCCCGGGCATTCCCGAATCCGTCCTCCCAGGGTGGATGGCCCGTGGGACTGAGAAGGGGACAACATGGTTGGCTGTCAATTCCCAGCTGATTGAGGAACGTCTGTGACTTCTCCTGGTTCCCTCTCTCGTGTGTTCAGTGTCTGTGTCTGTCTTTGTCTTGGTCTCTGTGTCTGCGTCTGTCTCGGTTTCTGTGTGTCTCACAGGAGCAGGATCTGTGGGCTCCAGGGGTGATGGGAGAAACCTCAGAAGTCTCCCTTGTCCCCGTTTCCCTCTCCTGTGCTGGTGCTTGGTCCCTAGCTAAGGCCTTCTCCCCCTGAGCAGAGCACTGACTCTGGAACGTCTTCCCAATGGGGACCCTGAGGCTGCAACGAGGAGGGTCCTGACCTTGGTCCCCAGACCAGGGGTCTAGTGCTCTGCCACCTTCTGCAAGCCCACAATGTCAGCCCCCCGAGCCTCCAGGCTGTCCTGTGCTCAGAAGGACCTCGAGGGAGTATAAAGCATTTTCCCAAGACTGGGAGCACAGTGGGTCAGGGAGAGAGATTCAAGGCCAACAGGCTCTTCTAGCAGCCTGTGGGAGCCTAGGGACACCCTGTCTCTATGGCCCCATTGATAGAAGAGGAAGGGGAGGCCTTCGGTGTTGTAGCCCTGTCCACACTGGGGGGTTACCTCTTCCTACTTCCCGTAGTCCAGGGTGGTGATGGACACCAGGCCCCAGACCCTGTCCCCACCCAGTGCCCTGGCAAAGCCCCTGGGCCTCTTGGGGACCCGTTGACCATCAGCCTGTCCTGTCTCCCCTCCCCATGCTATGGATCTCGGTCCTTGCCAGGAGTCCTGATGCCCCTGACCCCATGGCCCAGCTGTCTCCAACCTCTTTCTTCTTTCCTCCTTGTTACCCACCATCTTCCCAGGGTGTCTCCCCCTCTGACCCCTAGCTGGGCAGAGTGGTGTGTGTGTGTGTGTGTGTGTGTGTGTGTGTGTACGCACACGCGCGCGCTCAAACACGTATGCCTCTAGCTGTCTGGGGATGCCCGAGGTCATGTCCGCACATGGGATGGGGTGGGGAGGTCTCCCTAAGGATCTGAGGAGCTCTCACCCTCCAAGCAAACCTCATGGGAGGGTCGGGCTTGCCTAGGACTGGAGGGAAGCTCTGCTCCTTGGACTCTGTAGCCGTCTTTTGTCCTGGGCCAGTCCCTGCCTCTCTTGACCCCAGGTTCCCAACTGTCCCTGAGGGTTGGACATGGAAACGCTTGAACCTGGCCGTTCCTCCAGGGGTAGGTGGAGGTGGAGGAAAGGTGCACCAGGCACACAGACCTCCATTCCGAGAGGGCCAGGTGTGCCCAGGAGACCTGCACACCGCACCTGTGCCATGACCCAGCCTTGCGGTGGATATGTTCGCGACCATGGCGCTGTCCCTGACGGGTCCCCCATGTTCGCTCACCACTGCCAAGTGCTCTGTGGCCCCGAAGTCTGCTGAGCACCAGAACCATGCCTATCCTGGGTAGCAAGGCTCGGGGTGCCAGGCCAGGCGGGTTGGACATCTGGGGATGCAAAGGTCATCGAGTACCCCCCACCCAGCTGGCCTGGAATTCAGAATCCCTCCCAGGGTCCCGCTCAAGGCGGGCTCGAGCCAGAGGACTTGGACACATCCGTGGAGGCCAAATCAGGGCAGGGAGATCAGTGGGCCCCTTCAACTTCTCCTCTCTCCCTCTGCTTGGTCTTCCTGGTAGTTCCCTGGGACAGAGGTCCAGGCTGTCCTCGGATTTAGCCCTGGCTTGAGTCAGTGGGTGGGAAGGAGGACAGGGAAGGTTAGGGTTTGATTAGGGGTTTGTTTTAGGGTGAGGGTCACAGTTAGTGTCAGGGTCAGGGTCAGGGTCAGGGTCAGGGTTAGGGTTAGAGTTAGAGTCAGGGTTAGGTTCAGGGTGAGGGTGAGGGTCAAGTTCATGGTTAAGGTCAGGGCCAGGGTTATGTTTAGGGTCAGGGTCAGGGTTCGGTTTACGGTCAAGGTTAGGGTCAGGGTCAGGGTTCGGTTAGGGATAGGGTTAGGGTTAGGGTCAGGGACAGGGTTAGGGTTAGGGTTAGTGTTAGACAGGGTTAGGGTCAGTGTTAGAGTTAGGGTTAGTGTTAGGGTCAGGGTCAGTGTTAAGGTCCGTTTCAGGGTCAGGGTTAGGGGCAGGGTCCGGACCTGGGTCAGGGTCAGGGTTAGGTTAGGCACCGTGTTAGGGTTAGGACTAGGGTCAGGGTTAGGGTCAGAGTTTGGGTCAGGTTCAGGGTCAGGGTCAGGGTTTGGGTCAGGGTGTGGGGTAGGGTCAGTGTCAGGGTTAGGTTAGGCACAGGGTTAGGGTTAGGGTTAGGGTCAGGGTCCATTTTAGGGTCAGGGTCAGGGTTACGTTTAGGGTTAGGGTTAGACTCAGGGTCAGTGTTAGGGTCGGGGTTAGCGTCAGGGTCAGGCTCAGTGTTAGGGTCAGGATAGGGTCAAGGTCAGGTTCAGGATTAGGGTTAGTGTTAGGGTCAGGATCACAGTCATGGTCATGGTCAGGGTTAGGGTTAGTGTTAGGTTTAGGTTTAGGATTAGGCTTCGGGTTAGGCTTCAGTGTTAGGATTCGAGGTTAGGGTTCGTGTTCGTGTTCCGGTTCGTGGTTAGGGTTATGGGTTAGGTTTCGGGTTCCGGTTTGGGTTCGGCTTAGTGTTGGGTTAGGGTTAGGGTTAGGGTTAGGGTCAAGGTCAGGGAAAGGGTACGGGTTAGTGTTAAGGTTGGGGGTAAGGGTTAGTATTAGGGTTAGGGTTAGGGTTAGGGTTAGACAGAGTTAGGGTTACGTTTAGTGTTAAGGTTAGGGTCAGGCTCACAGTCAGGGTCAGGGCTAGATTTAGGGTCAGGATCCGTGTTAGGGTCACGGTCAGGGTTACGTTTAGGCTTAGGGTTAGGGTCAGGCTCATAGGGTTAGGGTTAGGTTAGCGTCAGAGTCGGGGTCAGTGTTAGCGTCAGAGTTAGGGTCAGGGTTAGGGTTAGTGTTAGGGTCAGGCTCACAGTCAGGGGCATGGTCCAGGTTAAGGGTGAGTGTTAGGGTCAGGTTTAGGATTAGGGTTAGGATTAGGGTTCGGGTTAGGGTTCACGGTTAGGATTTGAGGTTAGGGTTCACGTTCCCATTCAGGTTGGGGGTTAGGGTTATGGGTTAGGGTCGGGTTCCTGGTTTGGGTTTGGCTTATTATTGAGCTTCTGGATTGGGTTAGGATTAGGGTTATGGTTAGGTTCAAGATTAGTTTCTGGGTCAGGGATATATTAAGGATAGGGTTAGGGTTAGGGTCAGGGACAGGGTTCGGGTTAGGGTTTGGGGTTAGGGTCAGGTTTAGAGTTAGGGTTAGGGTTAGACAGGGTAACGGTCAGGGTTAGGGTCGGGGTTAGGGTTAGGCTTAGGGTCAGGGTCCGTGGTAGGGTGAGGGTCAGCGTTACGTTTTGGGTTAGGGTTAGGCTCAGGCTCACCGACAGGGTCTCCGTTAGGTTTAGGGTCAAGGTCGGGGTCAGTGTTAGGGTCAGGGTTAGGGTCAGTGTCCGGGTCCATTTTACGGTTAACGTTAGGGTCAGACTCACAGTCAGAGTCAGGGTTAAGGTTAGGGGTTAGTGTTCGGTTTAGGTTTCAGATTAGGGTCCGGATTAGGGTTCAGGTTAGGGTTCAGGGTTATGATTCGAAGTTAGGGGTCAGGTTTGCGTTCAGATTCGGGGTTCGGGTTATGGGTTAGGGTTCGGGTTCCGTTTCGGGTTAGGGTTCGTATTGGAGTTCTGATTCCAGTTAGGATTAGGCCCTGAGTGGTGGCTCGGGGCAGGTCCATCTGTCCTCCCAGTGCTGACCTTCCTTCTCCTTGGCCTTCTGTCATCCTGGAGCCTCTCCACCTCCTCCTTACACTATTATGAATGTCCCCAGGAGCAGCGTGGCAGGCGTGGGGTCTCAGGAGGGGCTGACACGATCCTGGGCCCCAGACAACACTGAGAATGTAGCCCCAGGACATTCTGTCCTGAGGACTGGGATGAGGATCCCATCCATCTCCTTGGGCATGAACACTGCTCCATTCCTTGCTGTCTCCACCACTGCTGTGCCAAATCCTACTGAAAACACATCTGTGACTAACCGAGCCCGAGTTTCTGGGGCTGAGTCCCAG